>NC_057713.1:83010263-83023833 GCF_004010195.1 Chiloscyllium plagiosum | reverse complement strand
CCCCACTCACCTATTGTACTCTATGCTACTTTCTCCCCACCCCCCCCCCCCCCCCCCTCCAACTTATCTCTCCACGCTTCAGGCTCTCTGCCTTTATTCCTGATGAAGGGCTTTTGCCCGAAACGTCGATTTTAATGCTCCTCGGATGCTGCCTGAACTGCTGTGCTCTTCCAGCACCACTAATCCAGAATCTGGTTTCCAGCATCTGGTTTCCAGCATCAGGTCATTGTTTTTACCTACAATATTAAAACATGTACAATGTACCAGTCATGGTTTGAAGTGCTGAACCTGTTATGGGGGTTAACCTTGTAAATTGAAAGGGCACTTTAGGAAAAGACGACAATAATCGTTTATTTCACATGTACGTATGGAGAAGGAGCCTTAACATCACAAAGTGTAAAGATCACTCTTTACAGAATTCTTCGAGCTTTATGTAGATCACAGCATGCATATTACAATTCCCACACTTCCGTTTCCATGTGCCTCATATTCCCACAATATTTCATTGGCATTGCTGGCTCTGTCTTGCTGATCGTGCAGCTCATATACTTTTAGCCTGTCTTCACACATCTGTGATTTCCATTTATTATTACAATATGACTGAAAATATAACCCTTAGCTAACTAAAACTTCCCTTTGAATTTGTCAGGTGCTTTATTCCATTGAATTGCAACTATGTTGCATACAACCTGATCCTGTTTAATCATCTAAGCATCAGTTGTCTTTTTGCAGTTTTCAGTAGAACTTTGCGAAGTAAATGAGAGACATACATCTTTCCAAAAATCATGGTTCTGTTTTGATTAGAAAGACAGGCCCATTTTCTCGTGCCTCAGACATTTGAATCATTCAGAATACCCATAAGAAAGATGAGATGAGTGCATCCAAAGCATGAAGTCACTTGTCCACCAACTGCTGTTCCAGTCCAATTGCTAGCACGTCCCAGTTTCTTTATTAGTCGACAAACAATGTGTTCCCTGTGATAGAAGATACTGCCAAGTTCTACAAAAATGTTATAGTACCCTTGATAATCTTCCAGATTAACACAATAAAAATGCTGATATAAACAGTCAGAAGTTTCCTTAAATCTATTTCTGAAGTTCTCCAGAATGTTTGTATATATTAAAGGTGTAAGTTGATGATAAAGCAGGTTTGATTTCAGCTTTGTGCTGAATTGACTGATCTTAGCCAAACTGGCAGGAGGTGTGCTATAATTTTCAATGGTGCCCCTGATTAGAGAACAAGGTACTAATCTCTATCAGCAACATGGAGGTGATGATGAAGTTTGGTAGTGTTGCCCTTTGCAGTGGTAAAATGGCATAAACTGGTAAAGCTCACACTTGAAGAATGACCACTTCAAGGTGAAATGCTGAAAGATCTCCGGCACCAATAAAGATATACCCCACCAAGAAAGAAATGCTGTCAGTGGAGCTAGATAGAGAAGAACATGACCAGAAATGGTGGGTGGTCAAAGTAAGTTCACACATCTAAAATGGTTGTCAGGCCTTCTGCCTCCTGGTGCCAACCACTGTTTCAACTTTGATCTACAATATGAGCCTTGATCCTTAAGCTAGGATTAACAGTTCAATTGCATTCTGTTGTAGTAATAATGTATGCCCAAACATGTAGAAGTCTGTTTGTAGCATCCACCACTTTGTATATCATAACAACTCTACTGTTAACACCTAGGGCAACTGTTTAAATAATAAATCATTAATCTGCTTGGTGGCAGAAGAAACATTTTGAGAACTGAATGGCTAAACATTTATATTAAGCATTATAAATTTGTAACCTGTTCCCTGGAAAAGTTCTTCTGAGTAAAATGTTCCAGCTGATAATTACTGTTAGAAAAGCTGGGCTCTCCATTGCTTTGCAAGTACACGGGACTGGCAGGTTTCAAAGCTTGTTAGGATCTATAGCAAGTATAGATCCTATTTCAAAGAACAAGAAAGATAATAGTTTAAAAATTATATTCCAAAGGAAAAGAAAATAGAATTAAGTACAGTCTGGTTGCAGGGCAAATTTTACATTTGCATTAAAAGTTATGTTCACTGGGAAATGTATAACCAATTATAAATAAACAAGTAAAACTTGTATTCATACAGTGTCTTTCAGGTCTGCAGGTTGCATATGATTAAGTTGTGAAGAGTACTTACTGCTGTGATGTTGGGAAATATCACCAGTGACTCGCACAGAGCGAGGTCCAGAGACAGCAAAGAGAAAATGACACTCTGGTGGCTGGTAGATTGAATTAAGGCAGATAGTATCTTGAGTTATGTGCACTCTTGATGTATGTGCCCAAAGGTGCTGTTGGTAGGATCATGACAAACTAGCCCACTGACTTCATTAATGTAGTGCTGATGTAGGGACCAGACAGAGTTTCTGGAAACTGATCTTTGGGGAAAATGTGAAAACAACCACCTCAAATTCCACACAAGATCAGGGCAATAGGAATGAATGGCAGCCACTCATTTGCAGTGTAGCGTTCTCTTGTTCTTTGCTGTACATTCAGGTTTGTCCTACTTAATTGTTTAGCAGCTTCTTCACAGCTTTTTGCCGCTGCTTCACTGAGAAAACTGACTGCGTGGCCCAGGCTGCAATTTGTTGCATGCCAATTTTGGATAGGAACCTGCAATGGCCTAATGCCAAATTCAGGCACACTGATTATAAAGCTGCCTAACTATTATGACAATTTTGAGTACAGTTGAAAGGAGAGTCAGGTCAATTGCAAGTTATAATCAGAGGCAGTCAGAATAAATCTGATTGATTGGATGGTGGAACTGCAACCTGTCCGAAACGATCAGAACAAATAGAATGTGGGACTGAAACCTGATGGAGTCAATTCAGTGGTATTTTCTCTTGTTGTGGATTTCATATAAACTTGAGATGGAAAGAGTTTAAAATGAGCTGATGTTTCCAGAGTCTCGTTCCAGATGTATTGATTTGGTAATGAACAAGTAGTAAAATTACGTATGACAAATAAGCTGGTAAAATGCACCTTTTTAAAAATGTTTTGTCTTGACTCCATTTTTCCAGGAAATGTTTGGATCTTTTCTTCCACCAGATTTCTTTATATTTCCAGACAGATTATAACCAATATGTTGTACGGTGAAGACATATCTTTGTGTGAATGTATTCACATAAGTATTCAAACATTGTTTATCACCACACTTTTAGTTTGGAAGAAACATAGGAATTATGATTTTATTTAAATGATGTAAGAAAAGAGTAATCCTAAGATTGTCAAATCTAGATTTTACAGTTGTATGATATTTTGATGTGATTTGCATGCATTTGCGTTTTGTAACTTTAAATTAATTTGTTATCAATTTGCTTGTTTCCGACTTAGGAATGTTCTTTTCTTAGCGAACCATAACTGGGGTGGGTGAAAGCCTACCTACATTATTCTTATCTGAGAAGTCAGCATTTATACCGATGTGAGGGGTGACATCAATTAGCAATAAATTTCAGATCCTAAGTTGGAAATAATTCAGACCACAGAAAATGACTCAATACAGCTCCACATTCATGTTAATGCCAAACAAAATTTTGTATAATTTAATGTATTTTTAAAAATAATTTCATTTTACTTTGTTCATTTGAAATGAGGAAGCCAGGTCTTTTTGACAGGGTTTGAAGAGGACAGAAGTTACTACATTGGATTTTAATAGACAAAAGATTTATGCAGGATACTCCACTATCCTTTCAAAAGCACTGTCCTCACCTTCAACATTCACTTTATCCACCACTGACATATAGTGGGCCCATTGTGTAGCATCTACAAGATGAATGACAACAACTTACTAAGGCTCCTTCAACAGCATTTCCTAAACAGCTGCATGAAACTCCAATGCGTGCAAGTTCCTCTCCAACACCCACCATTCTGAATTGGAATGATATCGCTGATTCTTCACTGTCACTACATAAAACCCCTGGAACTTCCAACCTAATATCATTGTGGGCATTCCTACACACCAGTGACTGCAGTAGTTCAAGACACATCTTGCCACCAACTTCTCCAGGGCCATTAGGGATGTGCAATAACTATTGGTCTAGCTGGTGATAGCCACATTTTGTGAAAGAATAAATTTTAGAACCCAATTTGTTACTTTAAATAGGCTAACACCTCGTTTAAAATAGAGGATTTCCTCATTTTAAAAAAAGTGTGTTTGTGATGCAGTAGAATCATAGTATGGTTGCAACTAAAAGGAAGCTATTTAATCATCATGTCCATTCATGTCTGCAAGAGCAACTCAGGTATTCTATTCCCTGTCAATTCCCCTTGGCCTGCATATTCTTTTCTCTTGTTGCCAATAATAATGTCTTCACTCATAGACAATGAAAGGCTGTGGTAGCCACACCCTGGAGTAAATGCTAGAATATCCTGTTTGACAGCTCCTATGTTAAGCCTGCCAGAGTTTACAAGGCATATAAGGGAATCAAATTTAAAACATTTTATAAAAAACATTTTTTGAAAGGTGAGGGACTTCCAGTTTGGGCCCATATCTGCTATTTGACGTTGAGGCATATCTGGCTCAATAAGCAATGTACCATTGGTGGCCATGCCTTCAAACCCATTTGCTTTAAGTTCTAGAAATGACTCTCCCAAACTCTTCATAACTTTAACCTCCTTTTTAAAGACTATCTTTTAAAGCCTATCTATTTGATCAAGCTGTTTGTGACTTATCCTAAAAGCTCATTTTGCCTGTCCACTTGCATGAAATGGTTTAGGATGGTTACTTCACTAAAAGCACAAATTAGATACTTATTGTCATCATTGTCAACTCTATGCCACCCATTTAATCTGCTGAAGTAATGTTCCATATAAATATTGTTCAACTATAATCTTGGTGCTGTTTTGCTGATGGTCCTATATCCATTTATGTAGAGGCTAGTTATGCTTTACCTCACTGGGTATAGTCTCTCACACTAAACTGATTACTAACTGACTCGCAGAAATTCTGAGCATTGGGCGTTTGTGCTCTAGAACAATGGTCTTGCAAGAAATAGATTGAAACTTCTCACCCTTACAACGTTGCCAGATGGTGCAAGTGGATCTCCATCTGGGAATTTTTATGTCTTCTGACCAAGCAAGGTTTTGTGTCAAGATATTTATCTATCATTGTATGCTACTGTTAGAAGGGATGACCTGGACCATCCAGCAGCTGCTATCCTGGTCAAACTGTGGCATGATATAACTTGTACCAGCAATAAGGATCACCTTCTATTTGAAATAATTTAATAATTTTTGGCCTGTACCAAAAATGGCTAGAAATAGGAGTGGCTACTTTTTGAAGTTGACAATAAGTTTTCTACCAAGGCTGTATTATAAAAGGATTTAGATGAATGTTAACATTTCAATAAATATTTTTGTTAAAGCTTGTAAACCACAAATAAATCTTCTACAGTGCTGCTATCATCAGTCAGAAAACCGACTGTTAAGTTTTCTTATTATGTGATACAAAATGTTTATTACAGGGAGTCTATGTTTAACGTCACCTTGTTAGTGTTACTTTGCTTTAAGTTTGGCAAAGTAGGATCAGCAGTCTTGTTGAGCACCATTAGAATTGTTTTATCATTGTTTGCAGCAGGTACTTTGCCTGACCTGATTGGCACAGCCTTTCCATCTCTCCAACTTGAGGCCACTCCCCAGCCTTTTGGGTTGCAGTCTTGCCCTGTGCTGTACCATTGCTGAGATCTGTACAGAGACACTCCCATCACCTACCAGGCTTAAGACTGGATCTACCCGCCACTGGTATCTTTCCACGCTCCGCCATATATTTCTGAAATAGATGTGAGAAAAATGTAATCTTCTATGGTTACCTTTCCTATTTCTCTAGATCTAAAGCAGATTTAAATGAAAGAACAGAGTCATTACCAAAGATGTTGAGTCCAGAAGGCTAAAATGTGCCTAAACAGAAAGTGAGGTGCTGCTTCCTAAACATGTTGAACAAAGCAGAATGTGATCAGAACTTCAAGAGGCAGATTCAATTCTTCCCACCAATAGGTTTGCAGATGGGAATGTGTGTGGGTTGCCCTTGCCCAGAGTGAAACTTTGAAATGGGAAATTAGTGACCATATAAAGTCTGTTTCCAGTCTGGTGTCCATTTTCAGGTTGGTGGGAGTAATTTAGCAGCAAGTAACCCTGGTCACGTTTCAGGTAGGAAGAGTGTAACAACACATTCATTGACCTATTTTCCACATTAGACATTTCCCTCCTCCCCTCAACATGACTGTCCTCAATGGACACCGCTCTCCATTAAGTTCCCCACCGCTCTGCGCCTCATTTCCCCAACCCACTAAGACATCACTTACACCAACTGGTCCTGAGCTCCAGAGATTTTGAATCCGGGGACTGCTTGTAGTCTCCACCCTGACACCAGCTATCATATTGGCCAGCAGCTCTCTGAGCTCTGACTTCTTTCAGAGTGAGGGGCAGAAGTCACACCTCCACCAAGTAACTCATTAAGTGACTACAGAACAGGCACATGGATAATTCTGCTCCAGGTTGGACTTGAAGATCAACAAGAGATATTCTGCAGATGACCATCTAATCTGTAATCAAACCAAAGCACTGCAGATGCTGGAAATCAAACAAATTCAGAAAGTGTTGGAGAAACTGAGCAGATTTGACAGCATTTATAAAGAGAAAAGTAGAGTGAACATTTCGAGTCTAGTGACCCTGTTTTGATGTCCTTAATGTAGAAGAATCTGCATTGTGAGCAGTGAGTAGAGTAGGCTAACAGCACAAAGTCCAAGGAAATCATGTCTTCAGTTGGTAAGAGTAAAGGAGAGCTGGCTAGTGGGAAGGAAAGAGGTTAAAAGTCAGTTGTGCATCTTCTGCACTTGCATGGGAACGTGTCATGGGATAGTGTTAAGGTTGATTTAATAGTGGGATGCAGAGTGTTTTGGAGAGTTGGCCCCTTGACAGAAAGTGGAGACGGATGTGTTTGGTGTGTTTGGTGGTGGAAATGCAGGAAATTGGATAATGTGCAATGAATTTTAGATGCTGGTTGCTCTTGAACTGGAATCGAGGAGACTATTCCAGCAGTTACTAATTAGTTAATGCATGTGCCTTTACTATAGCTGCATACACGCAGGAGCACATCTCTAGGGTAGAGTTCATACAGTGAAGGATCTGGTCACCTCAGCAACATTCCTTGTCACATAGAAGTTATTCCAGTTAGATTGTCAGACTGATATCAGGTGACTCCTTAATTTGCGAAAAAGTCATTAAATGCAGAAGTTGGAACAGTTGATAAGGACCAGGCGGTGGAATGTATGCTTGATTGAAAAAGGTTAAAAAAAATGCAAATTTCTCTCCTTTGCTGTCTATCTTTATCCTGTTCTCTACGAATCCTCCTCATCTCTCATTCTATATTATTGGTTGTTTCTTTACATTTTAAAATATGTTTTTCTATTTTACCATAAGGTCTTATCTAATGTTGTCCCTTGGCATCCTTTCTTCCTGTTGATTGAACTCATTTCCATATCATCTTGTCATAATTGTATCCTTTGAGATGGATCTATCAGTGCATTACACAGCTTAAACCCATGATAGGATACAGATCCCCCTGGATCAGCAGAGAGAAAGTTTGTGCTATTATGTCAGACTGACTAAAAGTGATGCATCCCAACGGTGCAGCATTTCCTAGCAATGAATGAGAAAAAGATAATGGTTTTTTAATGATTGCTAGGCAGCTGCTGCACAGTGAGATCTGTGTGTGCCCTGACTGGCAACAGAGAAAAAAAATCTAAACTCTCCTTTTGTCCCTTGCTAATCGATTGCCAAATGTATCTTCAAAGTTGCTGCATCATGATATACGCAAAATTCACAATCACTTTGAAGAATGAAAGCAGATTGTTCTCATCATTAAGTTTATTTCTTTGTTGTGCTGATCTCCTCATAGTGTACGGAGTCTTGCAGTTCTGAAAAAGGGTCATACTAGACTTAAAATGTTAATTCTGTTGCATTTTTCACATATGCTGCCAGACCATTGGCATTTCTCCAGCAGTCTATTTTTTTATTTCAGATTTCCAGCAGCTGCGAAATTTTGCTTTTGTCACTCAGTCATTGGCCATTTAGTCAATCTACCAAATCATGGTCTTTTTGATTTTCGACCAATTAAAAGCATTACAACTTTGCATTATGATGCCAATGCTTCATTTTTCCATCTGATCTTCCATCAAGAGAATCCAATAATGATGCTTTGCAGTCTCATTTCAAATATGGTATTAAGTATTAAAGTTTTTGACAGCAAATTTGGTGATTTCAGGAGAGACACGTCTACGTAAACTAGACTGTGTATGAATACCACCTGACAAAGAAGTTAATCTGAATGTTCCCCAACTGGAAATCATAGATGAACTGGGAGATTCACTCCCTACTGAAGTCCAGGTCTGAGGCGTACAAGACAGGAACCCTGATCTATATAGGAAATCCAGGAATGATCTTTGTAAGGCTTTAAGAGCTGCCGAGAGGCAATACTAAACTAAACTTGATACCCAGATAAACCACATGGGCAGTTGTTTGTGGTAAGGCTTACCTGACATAACAGGCTACAAAGCAAAGTCAAACAGAATTGTCGGCAACAATATATCCATACCCATTGAGCTCAATGCATTCTATGCTTGCTTTGATCAGAAGGTCAATGAAACCATTTCACTTGTCCCTCCAGCCTCAGATGCACCTGTACTGATGGTCACCACTGCAGACATTAAAAAAGGCTTCTTGGGGGTGAACCCACAGAAAGTGAACAGCCTGTACAGAGTCTTCGGCTGTACACTCAGATCCTGTGCAGACCAGCTGGTGCGAGTATTTGCAGACATCTTTGAGCTCTCCTTACTCCAATTTGAAGTCCCCACCTTCTTCACGAAAGCCATCATCATCCTGTGCTAAAGAAAAATCATACAGCGTGCCTCAATGACTACTGCCAGGTGGCTCTAACCTCCATAATTATGAAGTGCTTCGAGAGGTTAGTCATGGATCACATCAACTCCAGCCTACCAAATTGCCTACTGGTGCAACAGGTCCACAGCAGACAGTATCTCCCTAGCCCTACACCCATCCATGGAGCATCAGAAGAATAACAAGGAAACCTATGTCTGGCTCCTACATATTGACTGCAGTTCTGCTTTCAACGCCATAAGTCCAAACAAATACAACTCGACTCCAAGAGCTCGGTCTCAGCTTGTCCCTCTGTAACTGGATCTTTGAGTTCCTGACCCATAGACTGCAATCAGTAAAAATAGGTGACAACACCTCCACCATAATCCTCAACAAAGGTGCCCCACAAGGCTGCATTGTCAGGCCCTACCACACTCCATATACCCTCAACTGTGTGGCCAAATTCTCCCCTAATTCCATTTACAAGTTTGCTGATGACACCACTGTTGTAGGGTTGATCTCAAACAACGATGAGACAGACTACAAGAAAGAGGTTGAGTGCTTGGTGGCATGACATAAAGAAACAATCTCTCCATCGTGTCAGGAAAACAAAGGAGCTGGCCATTGACTTCAGGAAGCTGAGTGGAGGGCACACAACTGTCTGCTTAAGTGATGCTGAGATGGAGATGGTTGAGAGCACCAAGTTTCTGGGAGGTGATGATCACCAACAATCTGTCATGGTTCACCCATGTTGATGCAATGGTCAAAAAAGCACGACGATGTCTACTTCCTCAGAAGGCTAAGGAAACTTGGCATGTCCACAAGAACTTGTTAATTTTTATAGATGCACTGTAGAAAGCATTCTATTGGGATGCATCACGTGTGATTTGACAGCTGCTCTTCCCAAGACCCCAAGAAACTGCAGAGAGTTGTGAACACAGCCCAGTCCATCATGCGAACTGACCTTCTATCCATTGGCTCCACCTATACTTCCTGCTGTTTCGGAAAATAAGCCAACATAATCAAAGACCCTTCCCACCTTGGTTATACCTCTCCCACCCTCTTCCATAGGGCAAAAGATATAAATGTTTGTATACACATGCAAATAGATTCAAGAACAATTTCTTTCCCATGGTTAGTAGACTACTGAATGGCACTGCTCAAATTTTAAATTTAATGTTGATCTCACTGTCAGTGCACCTTCTCTGCAGCCATAGCATTATATCCTTCACTCTACCTTAATGCACTTTGTTTGATATGATCTGTCTGTACTGTATGGAAAATAAAAAAAATTCCCTGTACCCAGGTACATGTAACAATAAGAAATCACATCAAATCAAATCACCTGCTGAAATTGGCTTTATAAGGGTGGATTTTGAATGTTTATAATGTTATTGCCCAGTTTCATGTCATTTTTCATATTTACATTGACTCCTTTTTGTTGGTTTTACTGTGCATTCCTTGTTTCTTTGAAGCTTGTTCTCCCTTCAGTATCCTCTTTATTCTTGGGTTGCACTGATTTTGAAATGCAAGGAGATGAGCACAGGTATTTCTGTCAGATTCCAATGTACTTGAAATCCAGGAATGGAGCTTGTGCAAGACTAGCATTTTTGCCACTCACATCACACCCTGGGACCTGTAGTTAGGACATCACTGGCATGTCTATCTCTGTCATCTCTAGTCAATACAATAAATCTCTCATAGAACTACTGGTTACGTATGGTGGAGGGAACGAGAAGAAGAAAATGCATTTATAAAGCACCATTCACATCCTTGGCCATCCCAAAGTAACTTACAACTAAGTACACTACTTTTGTTGTGCAGTAATGTAAAATATCAGTAATGCCACCAGCAATGTGGATAGTGCAAGGTTCTATAGACAGCATTGAAATAATTTACCAAGTAATTTGCTAATGGTAGTATTTATTGGGCTTTAATATTGGCTTTGATAGCTGACAGAGCTCCGTATGCTAAATCAAGGAGTACCGTGGATATTTATATCCCCCTGAAGGTGCAGCTAGGCAAGATCTTAGTTAAACAGGTTTGAGGTATAGGGAGAGGCTGAATAGGCTGGGGCTGTTTCTCCTGGAGCATCGAAGGTTGAGGGGTGACCTTACAGAGGTTTATAAAATCATGAGGGGCATGGATAGTGTAAACAGACAAGGTCTTTTCCCTGGGTGGGTGAGTCCAGAACTAGAGGGCATACGTTCAGGAAGAGAGGGGAAAGATTTAAAAGGGACCTAAGGGGCAACTTTTTCACGCAGAGAGTGGTGCGTATATGGAATGAGCTGCCAGAGGAAGTGGTGGAGGCTGGTACGATTACAACTTTTAAAAGGCATCTGGATGAGGATATGAATAGGAACGGTTTAGAGGGATAAGGGCCAAGTGCTGGTACATGAGACTAAATTAGTTTATGATATCTGGTCGGCATGGATGAGTTGGACCGAAGGGTCTGTTTCCATATTGTACATCTCTATGACTCTAACTCTAATCACCTCACCCAGATGCGACAGCTGATAGCGCTGCAATGGGCTAATGGGAAAAATAGAACCAATTCTCTGGAGGAGATCAGCTGAGAGTAGACTAGTGAAATGGAATTGGAGGTTTTGGTGGAGTTTGTACTTGAAGGAAATCGAGAACGTAACAGAAATGAATGGGAAATGTTCATTGTCAACTTGTCTAACTAAGCTAATATTAGTCGTTTGTAGTAGGGAACAAATAAAAGTAATTGAACTATAGAATGTTACAACACAAGTGTTATTCAGTCCATCAAATAACTTTCTCCACATATCACCTAACTTAGACATTGGCCCAGATTTTTCTGACCTGGATCAAGACAGGAGGCCTTTAAAAATAACGACTGGGACTCAGTTCCAGGATTCCTGCCTCTATTCCCATTTCTGGCGAGTTTTGGCCAATGTGGGATAAAGTTGCCTGTAGCAAATCTAAATGCAGCATCCTTGCCTTTTCTGGCTGTATTACAAAGGTGGTCATTTCCTCCAATTTTGAGAAGCCATTCTGTTAATAGAATTGGCACCCTGGAAGAGTGGTGAATGATAGGGAAACAAAGCTGGAGCTAGGATCAAAGAGACAACAGCTATTCAATACTCTCAGTTAAAATAAGATATTCCTCTTATCTTCTCATAAAGCTATCAGTCATCCCATTCATTGTATCAGTGACAAAAAGCTGCTATCCATTTCGCACCTTGATAAAGCTCTTAGGTTAGTGGTAGGCAGGTGGATGAAAAAGAAAGTTAATTTAAGTCACTTACTGTTCCATTAGCAGAGTGAATCCAACTATTCTAGAACAACTGAAAAGGAAGGCAGGCCAGTTTCTTAAAATGTCAGAGTAATATTTGTACTATTTTAAATTTTAAAGCTCTGCACATGCTATCATAATAGTAGACACAAAGATGTTCATGTCTCTGGCTTTGTATTCTCATAATGACAGAAAATGTGCCACATGGTGGTGTTGCACCATTAAAGGGAAAGATGGCACAGATTAATACAGCATCTTTCATGACTTAAGTCTATCTCAAAGTGCTTTAGAGCTAGTGAAATACTTTTCTCACGATTTCATATTTGGATGGCTATCTTCTACAGTTTACATTCAATACTTAGTGGAGTGACTTTGATCAGTGGACTGACTTATTGACAGATTTCTCATTCCTGAAGAAGGGCTCATGCCCGAAACGTCGATTCTCCTGCTCCTTGGATGCTGCCTGACCTGCTGCGCTTTTCCAGCAACACATTTTCAGCTCTGATCTCCAGCATCTGCAGACCTCACTTTCTCCAGACAGATTTCTCACCCCTGCTTCCCCAGATCTGCTTGTGTTTGGGCAGAACGGAAGTACCAGTTCGAGTCAGCAACTGAAGTAAAATAACTGACATATAATTTCTTGGTTTGCCTTTGACTCTTTATTAAAGAAGGAAACAATTATTGTAGTGTCTTCTAACCCATGAAGCCTTCAACGCCATGATGCCTTCTAACATAACTTTCCCTTTTATGGGATTCTGATCAGAGCATCCATTGTATTGCCGTGTTTCCATCCTGATGCTGAAATGTTAACCCATCAGATTCCAGTGCTGCACCTATCTTAAATTTGAGTAATCATTTTTACAATACTCTACTTCTCTGTGAAGGTACAGCAACGGGAGAGTTTGAAGATATTGAGCATGGTATTAAAATGACGTGAGTGTGTTAGAAGTTTTACAGGAATCAATATATTCACAGGAGAAAATTAAACACAAGGAGGAGAAAGTGAGGACTGCAGATGCTGGGGATCAGAGCTTACAAATGTGTTGCTGGGAAAGCGCAGCAGGTCAGGCAGTATCAAAGGAGAAGGAGAATTGACGTTTTGGGCATAAGCCCTTCTTCAGGAATGAGGAGGGTGTGCCAAGCAGGCTAAGATAAAAGGTAGGGAGGAGGGACTTGGGGGAGGGGCGTTGGGAATGCGATAGGTGGAAGGAGGTTAAGGTGAGGGTGATAGGCCGGAGAGGGGGTGGGAACGGAGAGGTCAGGAAGAAGATTGCAGGTCAAGAAGGCGGTGCTGAGTCCGAGAGTGGGGACTGACAAAAGGTGGGGCCACGTTGGTAGTTTGGCGCACCGACCTTTACATTGCTGAGGCTAAACGGCAGCTCGTGGACACCTCCTCCTACTGCCCCCTTGACCATGACCCCACCTCC
>NC_057713.1:83001581-83007690 GCF_004010195.1 Chiloscyllium plagiosum | reverse complement strand
TCCGGCCTATCATCCCCACCTTAACCTCCTTCCACCTATCGCATTCCCAACGCCCCTCCCCCAAGTCCCTCCTCCTTACCTTTTATCTTCGCCTGCTTGGCACACCCTCCTCATTCCTGAAGAAGGGCTTATGCCCGAAACGTCGATTCTCCTTCTCCTTTGATGCTGCCTGACCTGCTGCGCTTTTCCAGCAACACATTTTTAAAATTAGACACAATCCAGGCCAAGATACATTAACAGTGAAGTAATAAGGCATCATCTCTATGTAAAAGAGTTAGTTGTCAGTTTTATCTTTTGTTGTTTCTTTATAATAACTCAACGTTGAGACATGCTTTGTGAAATTGTGTCAAAAAGGATAAATGAATCACTTGGATTATGATGTTAGCATCTTTGTGATGAAATTAATATATGGGCCTTTTAGTTCTTCTCCAACTGTAAACAAAAAATGGATATACCAAACACTTTTTCCTTGAATCTGGTATGCTTTAAAGATGAGCTGAGGCCAAGACATGATTAATTATTAATGTCATGTCTTATTCACATTTAATAACAGCCAAATTTAGTTAACCACCTAACAACATGAGCATTTATCTAATAACAATCGTAACATGATTGAGTTCTCCATTGTGTTTAAAGCTTGACTACCATTCTAAATGTAGGTAAGACTGACCTCAACAGGACAAAGCAGAGAATGTCCCGAGTAAACTGGGCACATCTGCATATGATTAAATGACAGCAAATGTGTGATGTTTAAAGAAAAGTTTTTGACACCGAATGAGCCTATATCCCTCCAAGTCAAAAGCCAGAATAAATGGGCATGATGTTAAACAGATGAGAGACAACATAATACTTCATGTTTTTAAAAAAAACAAACAAAATAAAAAGATTCTGATGAATAGGGAGGGAAACTAAGAACAGGAAAGTTTCATTTAACAATAGCAAAGAAATGTACTCCGATTCACAGGCTTTTTCACATCTCAGGACATACGAGGCAGACAAGGCACAAGCTTATATCTTTTTCCACAGCTAGTTATTTTTTTTTCCCTGGCAAGATCACCAGCCTATTACCAGAAGCCAAAAGAACTGCAGATGCTGTATGTAAGTCAGAAACAAAAACAGAAGTTGCTGGAAAAGTTTAACCGGTCTGTCAGCATCTGTGAAGACAAATCAGAGTTAACGTTTCAGGGTCTGGTGACCCTTCCTCAGTTCTGGTTTCTCTGGTTTCACAGATGCTGCCAAACCTGCTGAGCTTTTCGAGCAACTATTGTTTTTGCTTCTGTTACCAGAAGCAATATGCTTGAGGGGCCATCAACCATGGCTGATCAGGAAACTGACTGTCGTTTCAGCTGCCATAGGCATATTGGAAGGATTCCCTAGTTAATAGTCAACCTGTTTAACCACACTGTGAACGCAACCTGCATAGTCATCAAGTCCCAATGTGGGACTTGAATCTGGAGCTTCTAAGCTTCTAGCTTAGAGCTAGGGACACTACCCTCTGTACCATAAGACCTCATATGATGAACTAAGGGAGTATGAAAAAAACTTGTAAGGGGATATTATTATCAAAACAAAACACTTTTACAGTTATATTAGAGAAAAAGGTACTCCAAAGTATTGTGAACTCCTTGAAAACTGATAAATTTGACATTGTAGATGTGTAGGAAATAGAGATCTCTTGAGTGTTTACTTATCATTAGTATTTACACTACTGAAAGTGTGACATCAGAAAGTTAGCCTATAGAAATTTGGGTAAATGTACTAGCCATGTAATGAGTGGGACTTACCTGTACCAGGGCAGGTGTTGGGAAAGGTAAACAATCAAGTGCTAAATAAAAACTGAAAGAACTGCTCATGGTATAAATCAGAAACACAGAAATTACTGGAAAAGCTCAGCAGGTCTGGGAGCATCTGTTAAAAGAAATCAGAGTTAATGTTTTGGTCCTCCCAGAAGAAGAAATACTGTCAAGATGTCTAAGTTGTATTACAGGTGGACCTTACTGCAGTGTCTCCTGGAATGGTATATATTGCTACCACTGTGCATTGGTGATGAAGTAAGTAAATGTTTAAGGTGATATTTCACTTTGTAGGCAAACAGCAGATTTCAAACATAAACTCTGGGGCACTGGAAGCTTAGGATGCTGTTCCATGGAATGTGATGCAGGAGATCACATCTTGAGTTTTTGATTGAGTCATGTCTTCATTTGAATCCAGTTAACATAAGCCATGTGCTCAGAAGGGGCAGCATGGTGGCTCGGTAGTTAGCACTGCTGCCCCACTGTGCCAGGGACCCGGATTCGATTCCCGCCTTGGGCCGCTGTCTGTGTGGAGTTTGCCCATTCTCCTCGTGTCTGCGTGGGTTTCCTCTGGGTGCTCTGATTTCCTCCCAAAGTCCAAAGATGTGCAGATCCTGCAAATTGGCCATGCAAAATTGTCCATAGTGTTAGGTCCATTAGTCAGGGGTAAATATAGGGGAATGGGTCTGGGTGGGTTACTCTTCGGAGGATCAGTGTGAACTGGTTGGGCCAAATGACCTATTTCCACAGTGTAGGGAATCTAATCTAAAAAAAACTGATGTAGTTTCTTGAGTCCAGAACCACTGTCAATTTGATATGGTCTCAGTGCTGACCTATTTATTGGTTCATGTGCCATATACCACAAAGACTGAGTTTTTGGTGAAACAATGTCTTGAACTTCGTTAACGACACAAATTATTTACATTGCTGTAATATGTCAGATTTACACACAGCCTGGTTTCTTTACTAACTCAAGTTATTGTACATTACACAAAACTGATTGGTTGAATGTATTACACTGACTCCATTACATGTGCTTGAAGGAGAGGTTCTTTATATCAGAATGTCACATGTCATGATGCCATGTATCAAATTGCCCTGGAAAAGGTGTGATGAGATTCCTGTTGAACCACTGTAGTCACTGAAGTGTAAAGGTACCCATAGTGCTGTTAGGTCAAAAGTTCCAGGATGTTGGCCCAGCAACACTGAAGGAATGGTTATATATTTCCAAATCTGAATGGTGAGTGGCTTGGAGGGGAACTTGCAGATAGTGGTGTTCCAAGAACCGGCTGCCCCTATCTTTCTAGGTGGTAGTGGTTACAGGTTTGTAGCATTTTGTTGAAAGAATCTTGATGAATTACTGCAGTGTCTCCTGGAATGGTATATATTGCTACCACTGTGCGTTGGTGATGAAGCAAGTAAATGTTTAAGGTGATGGATGGATGTCAACAATTTTGTCCTTTATGATATTGAGCTTCTTATATTGTTTGAGCTTGACTCATCTAGGCAAGTGGAGATTATTTCAATACACTTCTGACTTACACTTTGTAAATATGATTAGAGGGTCACTTTCTGGTCAGTAGTCACCCCCAAGGTGTTGATAGTTGTGGGGGTGGGGGTGGGTGGAAGGGGGGTGGCGGGCAGGGGAGAGCGTTGGGGTTGGTATCAAAGAAGTAATGCCATTGAATATCAAGGGCCAATGTTTGGATTTTCTCTTGTTGGACCTTATTGTGTGGCATGAATTTTATGTGCCACCTATCAGCCCAATCCTGGATGTTCTCCAGGTCTGGCTGCATATGGACCTTGGCTGCTTCCATATCAGAGGTGATGCATATGGTGCTGAAGTTTGTGCGATCATCAGCGAACACCCCCAATTTAGGCCTCATAATGTACAGAAAGTTATCAAAATGGCTGAAGGTCAGTGCACTCAAAAAATCCTGCAGTGATATCTGGAACTGAGAAGATGAGGCGAGTGCAAACCTGCAGTAAATGTCATTTCACATTAGAACCTGATGACTGAAACCTGCTGTGTAAATTAAGTGATATCCATTTGTCATATTTCGAAACAAAACTCCTTTTGAATTGATGCACTGATGTATAACATAGGATTTTAAAAAAAATTAATTTAAATTCTCCATTTAGCAACCTTGTGCACTTTGAGCCAATGGTGTGAATCAGTCATTGCCTTATCTACTCCCATGTACTTCACCAAAAAGTATGGAGTAATGTATTAGCTGTTATTATGCAGAGGGTTTTGTGGCTCCATTCTGAAAAACTCAGAGATAAACTCTAGTACCTACTTAGATAAGCTCCAACAAGATGCACATTTTTTCTTTGTTGTAATTAATTAATATTTTATCCACTCTTTGATTTTATTGCTTTTGTATTTTTGCTTTCTGACCAGTTTAGTTTTTTTTCCCTCCAGTCAGCTTTAAACAACTCATTAATTCTGTGTGTCTCACACTTCAAGTGCAGTCTCTTAGTAACAAAACAGCAGAGAGAATGTCCTGAGGCCACACTGTTGTTTGGCTGGATTACTGCCTTCACTTCTACGTAGCTCAAACTATAAATTATGGCACACACTGCACACTGTCCACATTTGTGCGACATCAGAATTATTTGTTGGAAAACCATCTGTGCATACTCAGATTTCTGGTTTTCACTGCTGATGAGAGGGCTGGTGTTCTTGTAAAACCTAAGGGTTAAGGGAATGTTGGAGGTCAGTTATTCCATGGAACCCCACAATTCATGGCAGCTAGGAATGGAATTATAATCTAGTAAAAGCAGTCATTGTCACCTGTCCCTCGATTTGAGGATGACTCTAATGGTAGAAACTTGCAACCCTGAGTCTTTATGTGACTGAACAGACTTGTTCTCAAGCTGCTATTTTTGGACACTGGGCAGGATTTTCCATGAGAAAGTGGTGCCTGGAATACAGGATTTGCTTCCTTTTCCTTCTCTCTATGCCACTGCTTTGTCTCATCATCATGATATTTGGAATGGAAACGTGTGGAGCTTGATGGACAAATTGTCCCTGTTTTGAATGGTTAGTATCAAGCTTCTCCCAATCATCAATGTCAATGCTGCTGTCCTTCAAGCAGAACTTCAGAGTGTCTTTGCAATATTTTGTTTTTATTCACTCATAGGTTGTGGGCATCGCTGCCTGAACCAGTATTTTATTGCCCTTGAGAAGGGAGTGGTGAACTGTCTTCTTGAACCACTGCAGTCCACAATTCTGTTAGGGTGGGAATTCCAGGATTTTGTCCCAGTGACAAGAAAGGAACGGTGATATATTTCAAGTCAAGAATGGTAAGTGGCTTGGAGGTGAACCTTTCTTTGTTCTCTCCCAGAATGTCACCATTTGAGATTTGGGAAAACATTGCCTGGTGGAATGGATGATTTTTGTCTATCTGATGGTTGTAATTGGTTTTGCAGGTGTTTTGCCTAAAAACTTGTAGAGCTGGCTTCAACAAGGACATTAGCATTTGATCTATGATCCTCCCATTGAATCTAGAGAATGTCCCAGAGACATTGAGGGTGGAATTTCTCTGGAGCTCTTGTGTGTCACTGATACAGAGCAAATCTCATTCCAGAATAGGAATGTGGTGACTGTACACTGGTACTTCTGTGGACATATTGTTGTCAAACACATGGATATCCTCATCAGTGGTAACCTTTTAAGAGAAGTGGCTTACAAGGTTTGGGAGGGTTTTAACATATACCAGAGTCTGCTCTTCAACATGTGCAGGAAGTAGAATATTTTACAGATAAGACTTGTTACTATGAGGATTGTTTTGGCAACGTTCAAGGATGGGTCAAGTCTCCCGCAAGCAGAAATTGAAGAGTTTGGACATGGTTTACAAATCTGGTGCAGAGTGAGGTATGACCTTGCAGTCATCCACATGCTGCAGCTCATTATATGTCTCTGTGGTCAGTTTAGCTTTGGTGCGTTTTCTTGTTTGACATCAGTCTAAATTTTGAACGGGTCTGTTTCAGGTCTCCCACTCAGGGTAATTGTAGTTATATCATCAAGAAGCACTTGCAGGATTGTGATGAAGTTTCTTGGACATCCAAATCTCTGGAACCTTGAGACATTGTTTCTGGTAATGTTCTTAACATTTTTCTAGATTTATATGGCAACAAAGATATGTCAGGAGTTCCTCTGGAGGGTGTAAAGTCTGTCTCTTTTTCCTCTCTCTCTCTCTCTCTCTCTTTCCTCTCTCTCTCTCTTTCCTCTCTCTCTCTCTTTCCTCTCTCTTTCCTTTCCTCTCTCTCTCTTTCCTCTCTCGCTCTCTCTCTCTTTCCTCTCTCTCTTT
>NC_057713.1:82994300-83001495 GCF_004010195.1 Chiloscyllium plagiosum | reverse complement strand
CTCTGTCTCTTTCCTCTCTCCTTTCTCTCTCTTTTCTCTCTCTTTCCTCTCTTTCCCCCCGCCCCCACCCCCAATCCTCCCTAATCCATTGGATGTTTGCATTGAAATTGATGTGAGTAAAACCAACCTATTTTGAAGATTTCACCTGCTTTACCATCAGGGCTGCAAACATGGCTGCTTTTCATCCATTTGATTATTTGTACGTCGCCCAGGAGGTTTACCACAGGATATTGGAGTATAGCCTGGAGATTATCAGCTGCTTTGAGTTCACTGTTGAAGAATAATTTGAGAGGTTCTTGCCCGATTAATGGATGCATTGTCATTGCTTAAATGAAAAAACACCATTCTGTGTCTGAAGGAAATTTTGTTTATTTGATCTTTGGTCTAGAGGTTGCCCTGGTGGCTTCAAAAAAATCTTTGCATGCCGTGTTGGTCAGCATACTGTTGGGTGTCCTGGCCTTTCTCTTCCCAGCACTTGCCCTTTGTCTTCTGGAGTTTTTTTTTGTGTATACCTTGAATTATTGTGTATATTATTGACTTCTGGCCTCAGGTTTTTCTACCAGGTAGTGAAGACTACTTATTGTTGCAGGAATCATGTATTTCTGTGTAGTTTGTCATACCATTTCTGATAATAAGAATGCTTGAACCAGATAGTCTGGACATAGCTATCTAGTACAACTGAATTTACTTGATCTCAATATTTTGAAGTTGAGTTGGATGTGTGGAGATTTTACACATTTGATTTGGGGCTGTGCTAGGAATTCTTTTTTCCAGACAGGCTGTTTTAGGGCTGAGACATTGCTATTCATTCTCTTGGGCTTTAGCTTCTTGTGATGTCTTGGTGCTCAGAGGATGCTTATCACCAATTGAACGAGTTGATAATTTGTCCAGCAGGCATCTAGTCTGTGTGGATTGAGTGATACAGCCATCACTTAGATTTTTAACGTGATGAATTAGATAATCCAGGAGATGCCAGCATTTTGATGATGGTTGCTTCCCTGTGGATTTGTATTTGTCTTTCTGACAGAAAACAGTGTAAATTATGAGGCCACACTGAGTTGACATTTGTCAGTAGGAGGACACCATTCATTTGGTTTTTCCAATGCTGTTTTTCCTGATGCTACCTCTTCTGATATTTTGGAGTCATAGCCAACCCTGCCACTAAAGTCATCAGAGGATGATTTTTATTTCTTTTGGGTTGGCAGTGAGGACTTCATCAAGGTCAGAATAGAACTTTTCCTTAATATTGGAGTCAAGGATCAGGGTATAAGCACAGACAATAATGGCATATTGAGCTGGGATGTAAGAGAACTGTCATGAACCTTTGAACTTGGGAGTCGTGGCAGTGCCTGCCCTCTGGGTGGCAAGCCGAACCCTGTGGATCTGAGGAGTGCTATCGGTTTCCATTGGAAGAAATGTCCCCCAACTTGGTTCTTCAGCTATCCCTCTCTCCATGAAGGTGGTCTTACTGAGGGCAACTATGTCAGTTTGGAGTCTTGATAATTCACATATTGGAATTGCACTTCTTCCTCCTGTATGATCATGCGTCAGATTATCCATGAGTGTTATACACCATTTCCAAATTGCAAAATTTTATTGCTTTGATCATGTAGATTATGATCCCCAAAATGTGTGGTTCTTCACAGAGGAGAAAATGGGACAGCCTATTTTTGTGCTTTTCCTAGCCCTTTCCCATTTGGGTGTGAGCAGATAGTGTTCTGAAGAGGACAATCCAGTCACAGAAGCTTCAGCCTAAAGGCACCTCTGTCCAACAACCACCGTGCATTTGTTGCGTGTGTGTAAATTCTTGACTAGGGACTCTCAGCTCTCTCCCAATTGCCTACTTTCCACTGTCACAGTTTTTCAAAAAAGGCACACAACCTTGTGGAACCTTATGTGTTTAGAGTCGGAGTCATAGTCAGAGGGATATACATTAAAGGAAACGAAGCTGCAACTCGTGCATGATTTGTGTGATCCTCATGTATACACTTAATGGTAAGGTCCTAGGGAATGTTGCTGAACAAAGAGACCTTGGAGAGCAGGTTCATAGCTCCTTGAAAGGGGAGTCGCAGGTAGATAGGATAGTGAAGAAAGTGTTTGATATGCTTTCTTTTATTGGTCAGAGTATTGAGTACAGGAGTTGGGAGGTCATGTTGCGGCTGTACAGGACATTGGTTAGGCCACTGTTGGAATATTGCGTGCAATTCTGGTCTCCTTCCTATCGGAAAGATGTTGTGAAACTTGAAAGGGTTCAGAAAAGATTTACAAGGATGTTGCCAGGGTTGGAGGATTTGAGCTACAGGGAGAGGCTGAAGAGGCTGGGGCTGTTTTCCCTGGAGCGTCGGAGGCTGAGGGGTGACCTTATAGAGGTTTACAAAATTATGAGAGGCATGTATAGGATATGTAGACAAAGTCTTTTTCCTGGGGTCGGGGAGTCCAGAACTAGAGGGCAAAGGTTTGGGGTGAGAGGGGAAAGATATAAAAGAGACCTAAAGGGGCAACTTTCTCATGAAGAGGGTGGTACGGATATGGAATGAGCTGCCAGAGGAAGTGGTAGAGGCTGGTACAATTGCAACACTTAAGAGGCATTTGGATGGGTATATGAATAGGAAGGGTTTGGAGGGATAGGGCCGGGTGATTGGGTTGGGATATCTGGTCGGCGTGGACAGGTTGGACCAAAGGGTTTGTTTCCATGCTGTACATCTCTATGACTCTAAATGAGCAGGAGAGGTATCCCAAAGGCCTACCAGAAGCAATGCTTGAAAACATATTGTGACATATGCTTCAAGTTGTTAATTTTTGTCACAACCAAAATTATATTCGCAGAGTATTGATAGAGGTTTCATAGCAAGTCTTCCAATTATTGGGCAGGTTGCCATCAAGATCTGTAACTTTGGATCTGCTATAATGCTGACAGATGTGGGGAATGATTACACAGGACTTGGCAATGGAATTCTGGTAGTAGCCTGTGTGAGACTTTTGTTTATGTGGGTACTATAGGGCATCATCATTGGTCACACGATTTTCACAGGTGACTGATCATTTTTTGGTGAGATGTCAAACCACAATGACTGAGACCATTTGCACAGCCAAAAGAGACACATTGGTTTATGTCAGTTCTGGCTGTTAATTGCTTTTTGGATTGCACTTTGTCTTCACTTTGTCCCAACTGTGCCACCATTGGTGATCCTACCAGGATCAAGGAACTTCTGGTGGCATCATACATGGGATCATTGGAGTGCACCAAACTTTTACCACATCAAGGTGATGCTCAACAAAGGGGTCCAGGTATGGTTAAATAAAGAAAGTTGCAAACTTGGGTATCTGGAGGGCCACTTGGCAAATCTGTAGCCCATTCATTCTGAAGAAATGATCTGTTGCGATGTCTGCTTTCTGTTATGAAAACTGTGGGTGAGGCCACGGGAGATGGGGTCTGATGCTATGAGAATTGAAAGGCCATTTAGCAATAATGTGAGGTGATACTTTGTATCCTGATTTTTCAAAGATATTTGTTTTGAAAAATAATCAGACAGGAACATGTTAATATGTTGCATATCTCTCAAATCAATTCAGACCAAAAAGACACACAGCAGATTGTTTGGCTTGATTTGAAACTTTAGCGAAACTGCCTGTAAAAGGACCATTAATGCTAATGCAGCTGAGCAATTAGGAGCAGAGTTTTATTCTTGAATGCTGTTTATTCTGTTTCCATGGCAAATGATCCCAACAAAATGCATACGAGGGTCAATAGAACTGTAGGAGAAACTGAGTAATTATCTTGTCAGGTTTCATAGCTGGTTATGCTTTATTACCACCAGATTCTGTTGGCCAAAAATCAAAGACAGTAAAGTGGACTTCAGTAAATAATTTGTGCTATTTCTGTTCACTGTTGTCATAAATAGAGGTGAAATGTTAATGTTTTTCTTGGAGATTTGTATTTTACAAGCTCAGATGACACATCATGTATTGTGTTATCATGTAATTTCTTTAGTACTGCACATTCTAATTTTTCCTCATCTCTTTCATGTGGATTTTTTTTAATCACAGTTGCATACTTACCAATCTTCTGTAATCACTGTGTAAATGTTTAGAAGATCAGCTGTCCAAGTATAAATCTATCCATCCTTATTAAAAAGACTGTACTCAAAGGGTATTATCTGTTCATCTCCCTTCAGATGTGATGGAAAACTGAGAGTCAGGACTAGAAAAGACTATTTTGATCTTGCACTCTAGCACCAGAAATGACCACCAAAATAGACAGCTCACTTACCATTTGAAGGACATGAATGACTGGTGAGCAAGACTTACTGTGGAACTGGCACAGACAGAAGTGCATTGGGTGAGTTGATGTTTACATGCTACAGAAACTCACTAGAATAGCTATGCCTTGAAGTGTCAAAGGCATGATGAGATAAACTGAGGTGGTGAAGTTTGGGAGCAGGACATATGTAGTCTTAATGACAGATTATATTGCATTAGAAGCTCTGTTCAGGATTGAATAGGATGCCAAGTTTGCAAAGCAGTCTAGCTTGACAGAGAGATGGAATCAATGTCAGTAGCATCCACCTTATTTAGACATTCATTTTCTAAGGAAGAATGTCTCCTCATTCATTCTACCAGAATATATCACTTCACACTTATTTATACTTTAGTTCATTTGCTGTCACAGGCCAACTTTTGCAAGTATATTAATGGCCTGGTTTTCTGATAGCCAGGTAATCATTTGTAAAAGTTCGATGGGAGTTACTATCCGAACCCTGCAAAAGCCCTGACATAGCAGACTCAGAGGAAATTGCCTGGAATTGCAGCAGAAAATTCTGTTCTAAGAACATAAGAACTAGGGGCAAGAGTGGGCCATTTGGCCCTTTGAGCCTGCTCCACCATTCAATAAGATCATGGCTAATCTTTTCGTGGCCTCAGCTCCATTTATCCATCCTCTCACCATAACCCTTAATTCCTTTATTGTTCAAACAAAATCTATCTTAGCTGTAAAAACATTTACTGAAGTAGCATCAACTATTTCACTGGGCAGGGAATTCCATAAATTCACAAATGTGCTTCCCCTAATTTTGAGGCTATGCCCTCTTGTCCTAGTTTCCCCTGCCAGTGGAAATATCCTCTCTGTGTATATCTTATCTGTTCCCTTCATACTTTTTGTATGTTTCTAAATTCCAATGAATATAATTCTAGTCTATTCAGTCTCTCCTCATAACCCAACCCCCTTTAACTCCGGAATCAACCTGGTGAACCTCCTGTGCACTCCCTGTAGTGCCAACCCTCTCTTTCTGAAGTAAGCAGACTAAAACTGCCTGCAGTACTCCAGGTGTGGCCTCACCAGCATTCTGTACAGCTGCAACATAACCTCCCTGCTTTTAAACTCAATCCTTTTAGCAATGAAGGACAAAATTCTATTTCCTGCCTAATGACCTGTTGTACCTGTCAACCAATCTTCTGTGATTCATGCACAAGAACACGCAGGTCCCTCTGTATAGCAGCATGCTGCAACTTTTTACCATTCAGGTAACAGTTCTTTTTACTGTTATTCCTACTAAAATGGATGGCTTCACATTTATTAACATTGTATTCCATCTGCCAGATCTTTGCCCACTCATTTAAGTATTTCTGTTCTTCTGCAAAGTTTCACAGTCCTCTGCACATTTTGTTCTGCCACTCATCTTAGTGTCATCTGCAAACTTTGACCCACTACATAAGTTCCCCAACTCCAAATTATCAATGTAAATTATGAATAATTGAAGTCCCAACACTGATCCCTGAGGCACATTTTTAGTTACTGATTGCCAACCAAAATAGCACTCATTTATCCCCATTCTTTGCTTAGCAATCCATGCTAATATTTTCCCCGTAATGCCATGCACCTTTATCTTATGCAGCAGCCTTTTGTGCGGCATCTTGTTGAAGGCCTTTTGGAAGCCTAGTCTACTAGGTCTCCATTGTCCACATTTGCTGTTTTCCAATCTGCTGGAACTGCCCCAGAGTTCAGTCAATTTTGAAAAATTACCGCAAGTGCACTTGCTATTTCTCCTGCCACCTCTTTTTTTTAGTATCCTGAGATGCATTCCATCAGGGCGAGGGGACTTGTCTATCCTTAGCTCCATTCGCTTGCCCAACACTACCTCTTCCGTGATAATGATTGTTTCTAGGTCCTCACCTACCTTTGTCTCTTTGTCACTTACTGGCATGTTACTCGTGTCCTCCACTGTGAAGAGCGACACAAAATTCTTACTCAATCCCTCGGCCATTTCATCATATCCCATGACTAAATGCCCCTTCTCATTTTCTAAAGGACCAACGTTTACTTTAGTCACTCTTTTTCATTTTATATATTTATAGAAACCTTTGCTTTCTGTCTTCTGTGCTGTTATTTTTCTCATGTTTGACCTTACTTTTCTTTATAGCTCTTTTTGTGGCTTTCTGTTGCCCTTTAAAGCTTTCCCAATCTTCTAGTTTCCTACTGATCTTGGCCACTTTGTATGCCTTCTCTTTTAATTTGATAGTCTCCCTTATTTCCTTAGACACCCACGGCAGATTACCCCTTTTCTTACAATCCTTCCTTTTCACTGGAATATACTTCTGCTGACCACTTTGAAAAATTGCTTTGAAAATGCTCCACTGCTGATCAACTGTCCCACCATAAAATCTTTGTTTCCAGTGTACTTTAGCCAACTTCTTCCTCATCTGATTTTAGTCTCCCTTGTTCAAGCATAGCACCTGGTATTGGATTTTATCTTGGCACTCTCCATCTGTATTCTAAATTCAACCATACTGTGATCGTTCCTTCCAAGAGGATCCCTAAGCATGAGGTCATTAATTATTCCTGCCTTATTACACAGTTTCAGATCTAGGATAGCTTGCTTTCTCTTGAACATACCGTTCAAGAAAATTATCGCGGATACACTAACCGAACTCCTCCTCAAAGCTACCCAGACTGAGCTGGTTCAATCAATTGACATGTAGATTAAAGTCCCCCATGATAATTGCCATACTATTTTTACAGGAATTAGTTATTCCTTTGTTTATTGCCTGCCCCAGTATGATGTAATTATTTGGTGGCCGATAGATTACACCTATCAGTGACTTCTTTTTAGAATTTCTAATTTCCACCCAAATGGTTTAAATCTTATTCTCCTTAGAACCTATATCATCTCTTAGCACTGTCCTGGTATCGCCCTTGAAT
>NC_057713.1:82980504-82993800 GCF_004010195.1 Chiloscyllium plagiosum | reverse complement strand
TTTGCCATACTTGCTTACCATTCCCTTGCTTTCTTATTCCTCTCTGAGATTAAAAAAAACAAGATGACAAATGAAAATGCCAGATGCTACCAGTATAGTCATGCAGGTGTCAGATCATGATTCTGAAGTGGGAGATCATGATCTGACTGTGAATATGTCAGTAAAACTGATTTTATTGTTTTCTTTGTGTTGCTGAACAGATTAAAAGTAGAAATATCATTAACTAACTGTAAAGGAAGTATGACATTCTTGTCAGAGATTGGAGGTATGCTATTTGATGCAAAATAACACTGAGTTTATAACCATTGTCTCTTCCTCTCCTGCCCTCCCTACAAGCTTCGCACACACCATTCACCCTTGTGCAGCTCACCTAACTGGTCATTTTCACAGCAAAACTTTGAACAGTGATTTTTGAAATCCATTCAAATTCATACTTAAGTTCACTAGCTCCAACTTTATTATGTGACAAATGTATTTTATTGGACATTACCATTATGCAATAACCTCCCTGATATGTTCCTGTTTAGGACCCAAGCTACACAGGTAACCCGTCCTTAGCCTCATCCCATTTTAGAACCTGGCCTACTGTTTCCCCATTCCCACTGTAGCCTATCATGTTCTTTTTATTCAACATTGAACCAATACATTTGGAAAAGTCTCAAAATAGCTAAAAATATTCACTTTTTTTCACCTTTGCTGTTTCTGAATAAAACAAACAAAAGCTGCATTTACTTCTCAGAATAGAGGGAATTTTTGCCTTTCATACTTCGACAAATTTACAGTCAATGAATGATTACTACACCAGGTGACATCTGTTAGAACAGGTGTCAATTAATTCCTGTCTAGATTGTTGCATCTGACGCTTCATACCGAAGGTAATGTTCCTCCTGCTGAATGTCCTCATCTTCTTCCTCAAAAGATTCTCTACCTGTTCAGAGTCCATTACATCCCCGCTTGCCTGCTCAGGTTGTGCAGCGCACAGCTTATGCAGTATACTGGCTGGGCTATGCTGTGAGGCCTCCAGATCAATTCAGACATCAAGAAGTCTGAGGAGGTATGGTTAGTAGGTTTGTGGATGACACCAGAATTGCTAGTGTAATGGACAGTAAAGGTGGTTATCTAAAAGTACAACAGGATCTTAATCAACTCGGCCAATGGGCTGACACGTGGCAGATGAAGTTTAATTTAGATAAATGTGAGGTGTTGCATTTTGGGAAAGTAAACCAGGCAGTTAATTGTAGGGCCCTGCAGAGTGTTGTTGAACAGAAGGACCTAGGCATGGAGATTCATATTTCCTTGCAAGTACCATCATATTTAGACATGCTGGTGAAGAAGGTGCTTGGCATACATGTCTTCATTGGTCAGAGCATTGAGTATAGGAGTTGGGACGTCATGTTGCAGCTGTACAAGATGTTGGTGAGGTTACTTTTAGAATACTGCGTACAATTCTGGTCACCCTGCTATAAGAAGGATGTTGTTAAACTACAAAGGGTACAGAAAAAGTGTTTTCCCCCTGGACCGTTGGAAACTGAGGACTGACCATATAAAGGTTTATAAAGTCATGAGGGTCATAGGTAAGGGAATAGCCAAGGATATTTTCCATGGGTAGGGGAGTCCAAAACTAGAGGGCATAGGTTTAAGTTGAGAGGGGAAAGATTTAAAAGGGACCTGAGGGTAAATTTTTAAGACCGAGGGTGGTACATGTATGGAAAATGCTGCTAGAAGAAGTGAAGAGGCAGGTACAATTACAACATTTAAAAGACATTTGGAAAGGGATATGAATAGGAAAGTTTTAGAAAGATGTGGACCAAGCACAGGTAAATGGGACTAGCTTGGTTTAGGAGACCTGGTCAACATGAACAAATTGGACCAAAGGGTCTGTTTCTGTGCTGTATGACTCTAGTGGTCTTATAATCTACTCCATTATGGCCCTGGATGACAAATGTATCTAGGTAGTTTAACAGACTCATCAGCCCCAGAGAGCCCTCATTAGCTCTTGTCTCCTAAAAACCATCCTTGTAAGATGTCAGGCACTTGAAACAAGATAGAAACATGAGCCTTCTCAGAAATATAAGCATTATGGCAATTCCAACTGTATCTCCTTCAGGCTTCTAAGCTGTTTTATCACAGATGACTTGTACACTGATGAAATTGACTCCTTTTCTTGTTGTGGTTCTGTTCGCAGAGCTGGGAATTTGTGTTGCAGACGTTTCGTCCCCTGTCGAGGTGACATCCTCAGTGCTTGGGAGCCTCCTGTGAAGCACTTCTGTGATCTTTCCTCCGGCATTTATAGTGGTTTGAATCTGCCGCTTCCGGTTGTCAGTTCCAGCTGTCCGCTGCAGTGGTCGGTATATTGGGTCCAGGTCGATGTGCTTATTGATTGAATCAGTGGATGAGTGCCATGCCTCTAGGAATTCCCTGGCTGTTCTCTGTTTGACTTGTCCTAAGATAGTAGTGTTGTCCCAGTCAAACTCATATTGCTTGTCATCTGCGTGTGTGGCTACTAAGGATAGCTGGCCGTGTCGTTTCATGGCTAGTTGGTGTTCATGGATGCGGATCATTAGCTGTCTATGTAGTGTACAAAATCCCATGCAAGGGTGGCATGTCCTCGTTCCATTGTCTTTTCCTTTAGGCATCTGTTGATGAAATTGCGGGGGTATCCGTTTTTGGCGAATACATTGTATAGGTGTTCTTCTTCCTCTTTTTGCAGTTCTGGTGTACTGCAATGTGTTGTGGCCCTTTTGAACAGTGTCTTTTGATGCAACTTCTTTTGTGTGTTGGGGTGGTTGCTTTCGTAGTTCAGGACTTGGTCTGTGTGTGTGGCTTTCTTGTATACCTTTGTGGTGAATTCTCCGTTCAGTGGTCTGTACCATCATGTCTAGGAATGAGAGTTGGTTGTCCTTTTCTTCCTCTCTGGTGAATCTGATTCCTGTGAGTGTGGCGTTGATGATGGTACAGAGAACACTGAATGGAGAATTCACCACAAAGGTATACAGGAAAGCCACACACACAGACCAAGTCCTGAACTACGAAAGCAACCACCCCAACACACACAAAAGAAGTTGCATCAAGACACTGTTCAAAAGGGCCACAACACACTGCAGCACACCTGAACTGCAAAAAGAGGAAGAAGAACACCTCTACAATGTATTCGCCAAAAACGGATACCTCCACAATTTCATCAACAGATGCCTATGGGAAAGACAACGGAATGAGGACATGCCACAACCCTGAGGACATGCCACAACCCAAAGGACTAGCCACGTTACCATACATCAAGAACATTTCTGAACTGACAGCCAGACTACTGCGACCACTAGGACTCATAACAGCACACATACCAACAGCCACTCTCAGACAACAACTCACCAGGACAAAGGGCCCGATACCCAGCATGAGCAAAACCAATGTAGTGTACAAAATCCCATGCAAGGACTGCACAAAACACTACATATGACAAACAGGAAGACAGCTAACGATCCACATCCATGAACTCCAACTAGCCACAAAATGACATGACCAGCTATCCTTAGTAGCCACACATGCAGATGAAAAGCAACATGAGTTTGACTGGGACAACGCTACTATTGTAGGACAAGTCAAACAGAGAACAGCCAGGGAATTCCTAGAGGCATGGCACTCATCCACTGATTCAATCAATAAGCACATCGACCTGGACCCAATATACCGACCACTGCAGCGGACAGCTGGAACTGACAACTGGAAGCGGCAGTTTCAAACTACTACAAATGCCGGAGGAAAGATCACAGAAGTGCTTCACAGAAGGCTCCTAAGCACTGAGGATGTCACCTCGACAGGGGACGAAACGTCTACAACACAAATTCCCAGCTCGGCGAACAGAACCACAACAACGAGCATCCGAGCTACAAATCTTCGCACAAACTTTGACTCCTTTTCTGTTCATGAATCATCAACCATGTTATGAGATGGCAATCTTGATGTGACATATTTGCAGATTATGGTGCTCTGCACCTGAGGGAAGCCAGCTATGTTGCCAAAGCCTACTGCCCGGCAGCAGCACTGACTTTGTCATGGAAAGATGAGATGAAGGGGTGTGAGGTGGTGCAAATTAGTTAGTAACATTTATGTGTTGAGGATTGTGTGATCGCACACAGGTGGATCCAAGTGGATACTTGGAAGCTGACAACTACATAAAGATTTAACACAGCTGTAACATTAAGCCAACTGTTAGAATGCTACCCATTCCTTCATGTGGCTAATTCCACTCCAGCAGTTGGCATTGTTCTGTGATCATGCCCTGGAACATCCTCAAGCTACAGTGACACTGCATCTTGCTTCTCTGAGGAAATGGCTTAAGGATGAATAAATCTAAGCCTGTTGTGTCATCTCTATATTCTGAAGGAACCTTTAGCTGCAATTTCTTCATAAGGGGGCTGGTTGGCATCAGCTGGAAGTTGCTGTTGATGCTGAACGTTTACTTATTCACTCGTGAGACAAGGGTATCACTATTTATTGCCGGACTCTAGTTGCCTTGAAAAGGTGGTGCTGAGAAGTGCACATGCTGGTGCATCTGGTTCTCATCCATTTCTCTCCCCTTTCCTTGCACTGCAGCAACAATGATGAATATCTCTTCTGTAGCTAGATCCATCAGTCACACCTACAATCAAACTGTGTGGGGAATTTCAGAAGCTGAACAGTAATGTGGCAGTCAGCATTCACATTACTTGGAATAGCATGGTGTTCCATACAATGGGACATGGAGCCTCTGATGAAAAGGGCCATGGTATGAATCTTTCACATAGGGATTGATGCCACCCTCTGTGGATGGGAGTCCTTTAGTGCTGTAAATTTCTCTATATGTCTGCCAGGTGAAGTTCCTGAGACATTGTGGCTGGCAGATGCCCCAAATTCTGGGCTTTGTCCTCTGTGAACCTCAAAACTCTACCCAGAGTTGCTGTCATATTCAAATACATTAGTGTGAGATTACTTGCTGAGGTCAGGTAGCTCATTCTTGCAGTGATCACTGCAACAGTTGCAACACCCATAATGTTACTGCCTAATTACTGGAAATTAAATTTTCTTTGCTAGGTATTTAACATTAAACAGTAATGTTGAGAAATTCTCAGTAAAATATTGGAGGGAGTAGAGTGAAGGTTTACCAGGCTGATTCATGGGATGGCAGGACTGACGTGAAGAGAGACTGAATCAGTTAGGATTGTATTCACTGGTTTTTCGAAGACTAAAGGGGGAGTCTCATAGATACTTACGGAATTCTAACAGGACTAGACAGGGTAAATTCAGGAAGATAACTGGGGTGTCCAGGAACCAGGACTCGCAGTTGAAGGATACGTGGTCGGCTGTTTAAGACTGAGATGAGAAATTTCTTCACCCAGAGCATGGTGAGCCTGTAGAATTTTCTGCCACTGAAAGTAGCTGAGGTCAAAACATTGAATGTTTTCGAGGAGGAGTTCTTAGGCCGAACTGAATCAAAGGGTAATCGGCAAAATTGGGAACTGGATACTGAATTGGATGATCAGCCATGATCAGATTGAATGATGGAGCAAGCTCAAAGGGCTTAATAGCCTACACCTGCATCTATTTTCAATGTTTCTATTAGTAGAGATAGTTAATGAAAATGCTTTAGCAAACCATAGGTATGGAGATCATTAATTAAGGAACAAAAATGTGTAAATGGTATAAAGATACACATCAGTCAAGATCCTACTGAATGTCAGAAGAGGTGTGGGTTACAGTTGGATCAGATGCTCTGCAGATATCCTCTGCTTTCATGGTATGTCTGCAGATTCAAGTACACGCCTTGTCTGTCTACAGGTACCTGAGAATGAATTGGGATGACTTTGTGCCCCATAATTGTGGTGAAGCCATGCTTGGACCATAGGCACCTAGGAGGAACTAAACGTCCTGGCGGGGTATCCTTCAAATAGGTGAGAGTGTCATTTCCAGTTTAGCTTGAAAGTGCCAAGCTTATTAATCCCAAAGCTGCCTTATTTTAAGAGCACTCCCCCACTTCCCCTGGAACCACACTGTGCGATTTGCCTTGATGCGACAGTAGTTCCATGGAATGTGTCCAGATGACCATGAGGTATCGCAGCAGAAGTAGGCCATTCAGTGTGATCATGGCTGATCTGATAATCCTCAATTCCACTTTCCTGCCTTTACCCAGGCAGACCCAACAGCTCTCTGTGGTACAGAATTCCACAGATTGACTACCCTCTGAGAGAAACATTTCTGGTCATCTCTGTCTTAAGTGGGTGACCTTTAACCAAGATTTTGTCCTCAAGTCAATACTCTAGGACTTTTGATTTGTCATAGGGGACCTGCACAATGTAATTTGCCCAATCCCCACAACTCCTCCTGGGCTAGCTCTACATGCATCTCATTGTGGAATGCTACGTATCACAGATGACCAGAGGGTACAGAACCAACCACTCATGGGCTTACATTCATTGAGTGATGAATCTGTAAAATATATAGCGTTCTGTGTTTTTATGGTGACTTTATAACGTAAAGATACAGCAGGCATGTGTCATCTCTTTAAACTTCTAAATAAAGCTAGATTGTAATTGTGGGCCCTTCATCTGAAACCATATCTTCAGAAAGAAAATCCAGCAGAACAAACTGATACCATGCTTTCCAGCTGTGGGTGTTTCAGCTGGTGGTTCTGTTTTGGGGGCCCAGTTCATGTGTCACTATTTTGCTGCTAAAGAATCCACAGAGACTTGAATGGATTCCAGACACAGCATACTACAAGAATTCTATTTGTAAAAATTCCAAGGCGAATACTAGTCCCTGCTGCTTTTATGTTTTGATGCACTGAGTGTGTTATGTTGCACTAAATGATGGAACTATTTGAACATTGTAATACAAACTTGTTCAAGGTATTTATCTTGTAATGTGCCCAAATGCTGGAGCATAAGATAAGCCAAATTAGTCATAAATTGGCAAAAAATTTTAAACAGATTTTGGCAATTCAAGAGGAATACATGAACTTAATCAAATTATGGCAGGATTAGCTTTTTATCCAATCTGCTTTTTCAGTGTTAGCTGCAGATAACCATCCCCCATCAGTCCTGTTCAGAAGACAATGAGAAATTTGAAAAAAAAACTCTTAAAAACCGAAACTAAAACATGAAATTGGATGGACTATTGAAAGAGTGTTTGAGTGCACCCTGAGCCCAGCCTACTTGTGCATATGACAAACTAGTTTTGTTCAGTCAGTTGCACTCAAGACAAGAATGCAGGTCACCTTGGTCTGTTAGTCATGTAAGTGAGGCCACTTCTCATCCAAGTATACTTCATGTGTATCTTCACACATACCAGGTCAAAGCAGCATGTTTGGCACCCTATTCACCATCTTAAATATTTACTCCCTCTGCCACAGATATGTTGTGGCAGCAGCATTCCTACCTACAGGATGCATTGTAGCAACTAACTAAGGCTCCGTTGACAAAATCCTCCAAACCCCCGTTGACATCTGTTAGCCAAAAGTTGCATTTGAGCAACCACTTCCAAGTTATATTGGAAAAGTGTGGTGCTGGAAAAGCACAGCCGGCCAGGCAGCATTTGAGGAGGAGGAGAGTCGATGTTTCGAGCATGAACTCTTCATCAGGAAAGCTTGGAACATCGATTCTCCTGCTCCTTAGATGTTGCCTGTCCAGCTGTGCTTTACCAGCACCACACTTTTCGACTCTGATCTCCAGCAGCTGCAGTCCTCACTTTCATCTCCAAGTTATATGTCAGCCTGACTTGGAAATATAGCATTAGCCCTTCACTGTCACTGAGTCATAATCCTGAAGCGCCCTTAATACCTCAAAGACAGCAGCAATGTAAGAAGACAGCTCATCACCACGTTCTCCGTGACAATTAGGGATGGGCAAATGCTGGCCTTTCAAGTGAGCTCACATCCTAGGAATGGTCTTTAGAAGTTTGGATTTGTCACTCGAGTTGTCATTATTTTTATTCTCTTTGGGACATGGGCATTGCTAGCTGGTCAACATTTATTTCCCCTCATTAGGGCGGCACAGTAGCTCAGTGGTTAGCAGTGCTGCCTCACAGCACCAGAGACCTGGGTTTGATTCCAGTCTTGGCTGACTGTGTGGAATTTGCACGTTCTCCCCATGTCTGCGTGGGTTTCCTCAGATGCTCCGGTTTCCCCTCGCAATCCAAAGATGTGCAAGTTAGCTGAATTGGCCGTGCTAAATTGCCCATAGTGTTGAGGATGTTTAGGTTAGGTGCATTAGTCAGGGGTAAACATGGAGCTGGGGAATGGGTCTGGGTAGGTTACTGTTCAGAAGGTCGGTATGGAATTGTTGGGCCGAAGGGCCTGTTTCCACACTGTAGGGATTCTATGATTCTGTTAGTTACTTTTGAGAAGTTAGTTGTGAGCTGCCTGCTTGAACCACTGCTATCTATGTGCTAACCTTCAATGACATTAGTGAGGGAATTCCAGGATTGTGACCCTGTGACAGTGAAGGAATGGTGATATATTTCCAAGTCAGAATGGCAGGTGGCTTGGAGGGGAATTTGAAGATGGTGTTCCTATTATTTGCTATGACCCTTGTCCTTCTAGTTGGAAGTGGTCTTGGTTTGGAGATACTGTCAAGGATTTTGGGCGAATTCCTACATTGCCTGTGGTACATTGTACACACTGCTGCTGCTGAGTAGTGGAGGAAGGGGATGCCGGTGAATCAAAGGTGCAGATCAGACTGTAGGTCCATAATTAGAAATGTGATCTATTTCAAAATTCTCCAATGTAGAATATCACAGATGTTGTCATCCTGAATCCACAGCATGTTTATAATCATAATATATAACTTGTGTTGTATTAACATTTAATTCCCCACTGCTTGCCAAAAAGAGGCAGGGGAATAGAAAAAATAAATATCCTTTGATTTTAAACACAACTCCAACACAGTGGGAATTCTTTTTAAAAAATCTTATTTTTATAAAATGAAGCTTTAAAAAAATGATATTGGATGGACATTGGTATCAGTGTTTGGGTGCAGCCTGGGCCCAGCCCACTTGTGCAAACAGTAATGTCTGGCACTGATTGAATCTTAATATTTCAGTAAGAAAAGCTAGCTTGCTGTATAAATTGCAACAGATTGCAGAGTATAAACATTACCAATCTCAATAAGGGGAACTGGAGCCAAACATGTAGTTCAGAGAGTGGCAAGATACTTAAATACTATATTCTACATGTTCAATGACTTAGTGGTAACTACAACTTGATTTAGCCCATAGCAACACACCTTTAAGAGAAGGAGTAAATATTTAAGATGGTGAATAGGGTGCCAACAAATATGCTGCTTTCATATGGAAGGTGTGAAGATGCATGTGCTATATACTTGGATGAGAAGTGTGCTCAGTTAGGTGTCTGTTGGATCAGGATGAGCTGCATGCTTATCTCGTGTGCAACTGACTAAACAAATTCTGCTTTAAATGTGCACAGCTTTCCAAACTACCACTTAATATCCTTTTGCCCCAGTGTATACCTATGTAGTAAGTCTCAAACTATTCATTCTGGCAAATGCTTTATTTAATGTAACATTTGAAACAAGGTTCTTGCAACATGAAATGTAGTGTTTAAAATGTGTTATCTTCTTGAATAAAACCCTTAATATTAACTATAATTTGTATCTTAATGATCAATTAAAAATCATCTAAGCAGTTTTCAATCCTCCCAACAATCATGTCCCAATTACTGACAACCTTCTGTCTACTGAGTAAATTTGTCTTGCTATTAAAATAAGTATTGTCTTGTGTTGTGGAAAGAAGTGTTTATCAATATCTTTGGATGAAATTGGTTTGTTATGTTTTAACAAAGGTATTAGCATTTTTGAAATAAATGAGTCATCACCTCTATTAAAATATCTGTCAGAGAAAGTGTGTGCAAATGTGTTACTAACTTCACATGGTGAAGAATCGACTCAAAAATGGGATTCAAACCAGTCATTATTCTCTGATTTATGTCAATGTATGCCAGAAATGTATACCACTAGAGGCAGAACAGTGCTCAAAATATAAATGCATCAGTTCATTCTGAGCCCATTAATCGCCTTTTAATATTTGCTGCCAGCATTAGCTCCTGTTAACCAATTGCTTCAAATTGGTGGATTTTTGATGGTTACTTCAATCATTATTTCCTTCAATTTATTTTTCATTGCATGTTTTATATTGGCCCATAAATATAAAACTCCCTTCCCATAACTTGCTGGTAGAATTTAATAGTTCATAATTGTCTCTCATCTCAAGGATCAAATGACATTGGAAGCTGTCAGTTTAGCTTCTTAATGAGAGCTTAATGCTGATAATTACTTGCCTTACTCAGGTCTTGAGATTGCACCTTGTCAGGAATCTATATGCAGTTTTACATTTAACTTGGCACAGGAGGCAACCTTATAATGTCCTAAAGATGGAACAAAAGGTTTACGGTGGGCAGCATGGTGGCACAGTGGTTAGCACTGTTGCCTCACAGCGCCAGAGACCTGGGTTCAATTCCCGCCTCAGGCGACTGACTGTGTGGAGTTTGCACATTCTCCTCGTGTCAGCGTGGATTTCCTTCGGGTGCTCCGGTTTCCTCCCACAGGTTAGGTGAATTGGCCATGCTAAATTGCCCTTAGTGTTAGGTGCAGCAGTAAATGTAGGGGAATGGTCTGGGTGGGTGCGCTTCGGCGGGTCGGTGTGGACTTGTTGGGCCAGAGGGCCTATTTCCACACTGTAAGTAATCTAATCTAATCTAAGTTACTAATTCCATAATGTGGAACATTCGCTTTTCAGTACATACTGAAAAGTAACTGCACAGCCTTACAAGGTTTTCAGTGAGACTCACTATTTTATATGAACTGTTATTTGAAGGGCTTCTTCTCCGTTCTAAGTACGTTACACTGATTCATCTACTGTGACTCTATTCTGCTTCTGAGTCACTTCAAGTCTTACAGTAACTCTTTTCAGCCTCCAGTCCATCCCCACTCTGTGAGCTTCTGACTGTATGCCAGTGAACTGCTGATTTCTCAATTTCATTTTGCTGCTGTGTAAATGCTAGACAGAAAACCATTCTCTCCTGGATTGAAGTTCCATTTCTCAATTGTGACCTCCAAATGTCATCCCTGTTGACTTCTTGTGATTCTAGTTTCTGACATATTCCTCAATCCTTTGCTTTCAGCTCTCCACTGGAACTAATAATAGCAATTTATTCCATCTCCTATGCTTAACACCTGAATACCCTCAGTCATTAACAATCCTTGGATTTTGTTCTAGCTGCAGTCCAAAGCGTAAAATTACAAAAATAGAGTTTACTACAACACTACACAAAACAGAATCCCTTGTGCCTTTCTTCTGTGAAGGTAACCTATTTTTGTGTTCTTAACAGATGGCCTCCCAATGAGTGTAGCTTCAGAGCTGGAAGTTGGTTGAACCTCTGCTGAGAGCAGTTCTGATGGCTGTGTTGAGCTGTCTCAGGGAACTTTAATCCTAGTGACCTTAACTGCTTGCTGCTGGGGCCCAAGCATCATGACTTACCTGTCTGTTGAGCCCCAATAAAAGAACGCAATTGCTCAAAAGCCGACCACTCGCTCCCTGGCAGTCCATAAGGCACTTCACGAGACATCAAACAGCTTCTGATTATGCATGAAACAAGCAAAAAAAAATGACATAATTTTCCCTGGGGAAAAGATACATCAAATGGACAGGATCCACAATGATCACCAGATGGAGTTCCCATGAATTGTGCCCATTTAGGCCTTCGAGGCTTTGTGTCCAGCCGGTCGCCTTAAACAGAGAGTAGTTGATATCAGTAATTTTTAAGATAATGAGATACAGAAACATTATTTTGCATCCCCAAAAAGCAGGACAGATACATTTGACATATGGTTTCCAAGGCACTTGTACAATTTGATGAAAGAAACCAAAAGAGAAATGGCTGGAAAAACACAGCAGGTTAGGCAGCATCTGTGGACAAAGCAGAGTTAATATTTTGGGTTCAGTGACCCTCCTTCAGAACTGTCCTTGTTAACAATGCTAAATATTTAGGTGGTGTATGTGAATAGTGGAAGGAGTGACAATTGATCTTTTGGGGAGAGGAGGCTGTTGTTCTCCAGAACTATACTACTTACCTTCTCCCTAATGATGCTGCTGAATACGGAGGAGTGGTTGTTCTTTGGTCATCAACTCTCAGTGGACGGGACTTCTGACCCCAAAGTCCTTGGTCCCTAGGGAAAGGTTCTTCATTGATCTAGGTAAAAACAAGGACTGCAGATGCTGGAAACCAGAGTCTAGATTAAAATGGTGCTGGAAAAGCACAGCAGTTCAGGCAGCATCCGAGGAGCAATAAAATCGACTTTTCGGGCAAAAGCCCTTCATCAGGACTGATTGGCTTTTGCCTGAAACGTCGATTTTACTGCTCCTCGGATGCTGCCTGAACTGCTGTGCTTTTCCAGCACCATTCTAATCTAGACTCTTCATTGATCTGCCAAGAGCCTAAGTGATACATGAAATGATGGGTCATCTCCATTACTTTCACGTGACTCCACCTTAGTGGCTTCACACTTTAAAGAGTTGTGAACAGAACAGCAATAGCTGGATTGTTTAACATAACTTCTGTGGTGTCTTTGTCACTGGCAGTTGTTATAATGACAAGTAGTTGGCACTGCTTTCCCAATCATAAGGTGGTGCTCTAGAATTTGGATTGCGTGATCGGTGGACTCTGTAAAATGCGTTGCAATAGATTAACAAAATCGATATTTCTGATGACCTTGGTACCTTTTGAAGGAGCTTGTATATTTAAATAACTATTAGTAATACCAAAGAGATAGAGTAAACATAAAGAGACAGGAGTATGAGTAGGTCATTTGGCCCAATGAGTCTGCTCTGCTTTTTAGTATAATTACAGCTGATCATGAGCTTCATTTTCACTTTCCAGTGCGTTCTCAAAACCTGTGGTTCCCCGAGAGATCAAAAATATGTTTATGTCAACCTTAAATATATTTGATGGTGTGGCATTAATAACCCCTTGGGGCGGAAAATTCCAAAGATTCATTATTCTTTGCGTGAAGTCATTTCTCCTCAATGTCAATCCAGATGATTGGTGTATTATCCTGGCACTGTGCCCCTACGTTTTAAATTCCTTGATCAGCAGCTGCAATCACTTAACATTGAAAGATGCCCTCCAACGCATCTCGTCCACATCCCGCACCTCCGCTCTCAGACCCAACCCCTCCAACCGCAACAAGGACAGAACGCCCCTGGTGCTCACCTTCCACCCTACCAAGCTTCCCATAAACCAAATCATCCGCC
>NC_057713.1:82966019-82980346 GCF_004010195.1 Chiloscyllium plagiosum | reverse complement strand
TTTGACAACAGGGGAGGGGGGTGTAATGATGCAGTGGAAATATCACTGGTCTGGTAATCTAGAATTTCAGGCTCATTCTCTGAGGAATACTCCTATTGTAGATGGTAACATTTGTTTTCAATAGATTTTGTTATTTAAACACCCATCCGGTTCAAGCAATGCCATTTAGGGAAGGAAATCTACCATCCTTACCCAGTCTGGCCCACAAATGACTCCACACCCACAGCTGCTGTTGCTGACTATTAACAGCAATAAATACTGGGCTAGTCAGAGATAGCCACACCACATTGATGAATTTAATAAAGGTGAGAGGAGGAGGCAATGATTGTGAGACAATCACTGATGTGAAGAATTTTGGGTTTTTTTTAATTTAGTATTTACATGGCACCTCAGTAGTTATAGTCACTTATACATGGGACATGGGGATGACTGGCCTGTATTCCTGATGGAGGGCTTTTGCCCGAAACGTCGATTTTGCCTGTCCTCGGATGCTGCCTGAATTGCTGTGCTCTTCCAGCACCACTGATCCAGAATCTGGTTTCCAGCATCTGCAGTCATTGTTTTTACCTCGTTGATTTTAACCCTACTGCGAATCCTCTTGCAAGGATGCCTGCCTTGAAGAAGTTTTCCTCCTCTCTCTACAAGAATCTCAGGGAGTCTCTCTCCCACTGCAACTCCCAGGTCATTGACAGTGCAAGCCCTTTCAGAATCCTGTGTGTTTCAATGACATCACACTTCATTCTTTTAAACTCCAACGGCCCAATTTATTCAGCCTCTCATTATAGGACAATCTCTTCCTCCCATGAATTTATCAAAACTTCCATACAAATTTTATCCTTCCTTAAGTATGGAGTTCAAAGCTGCACGTAGTATTCCACATATGGTCTCACCAAAACCCTGCACAATTGTCAAAAGATTTCATTATTCTTATACTCCAATCGTTTTGTAATAATAGCCAGCATGCTGTTTGCCTTCAGAATTGCAAGCTAACTTTATGCTTTCCTGGTACGACACATCCAAGTCTCTCTGATGATCAATAATTACAAGTTTCACAGTGATGAAAACATATTTCATTTTTCTATTCTTGCAATCCGAGTGAATAACTTCACAGTTTCTACATTATAATCCATCTGCCAACGTGTTGCCCACTCACCTCCTCTGTCTATGTCTCCTTGATCCTTCTCTGCATCCTTTCCACAGCTCGTCTTACTACCTAGTTTTGTGTCATTAACAAACATACATACATCACTTTCTCTTTCCTCATCTGTTATGAATATAAATAGCTGAGGCCAGCATGGAACCATGCGGCACTCCCTGACAATCTGACAATTTGAAAATGTCTTGTTTGCATCACTCTTACCTCCATTCCATTCCTCTATTTATGTCCCATATTACCCCCAGTCTGAGCCATTATCTTGACTAATAACCTTTCATGTGGCACCATATTGAATGCCTTTTGAAAATAGGGGGTGTAGAACAGTTACTTGTTCCCCTTTGTCTACTTGGTACATCCTCAAAAATCTTTAATGAATTTTTCAAACAATGGACAGGATCTTTCCCTCCCTGCAACTGGTTGGAAAGGTCAGGCAAATGATCAGATGTGTTGGCTTTAGATAGATACCCAACCCTTCCCAATACATCAATGACTAACGTCTGGGTGGGAAGGATCACGGGCAGCTAATGAGCACACAATGAGTCTCAGCGTGCCACTGGCCAGTTACCTGCCCTCCCAGCAGGCCAGGACGGGCTGCCTCCCTGATAGAAAAACAAGGCGGTCTCTTTGCTGAGTTGCTGTGTGGTTTTCATCTGACCCATCTAGGGGCAGTTGAAATAGAATGGCCACTGAAAGCCACCTTTCTGCCATTGCCCCCAATCGTCGTCACCCCGCCTCCCAACTTTTAGTGACCCTCAAACTGCAAATATCACCTCCCCTTCTCCCTCACCAAAAGAAAACACACCTCCTCACCATCCCAGTCTTCAGAACATGAATAAACATAAAGCAAATGAAGAGTCTGACGAAGGGTCGCTGGACTCGAAACGTTAACTCTGCTTTCCACCAAAAGATGCTGATATTACTGGTAAAACTCAGCAGATCTTTCTATTTTTGCTGCAGGGTGTGCAGTCTGGGCCTCTGATGCTCCTGGTGGATGCTAGTGTCTGATTGGCTGGCAACTTCCAGCAGGACTCCTCATTTGTGCGGTCTGAGAGTTTGCGATGCTGACGACTTCCCTCCCTGGTGGCAGTGGGTTGGGGTTTCTCACCTTTAAAGACTCCCGCCTCACACTTCAAACAAAACAAAGGAAAATAACAGCCCATGTTATGCTGTGTTCTGCTTTCCGAAGTGTATTATTAAGATTTCCTCAATTGATTTCACATTTGCCCAGTGTGTTAAAGTTTCTGGTCTGTCATTCTCTGTTTTCTCTCCCACTTTCTTTCTTGAAAAGTGGTGTTACACTTGACACTATAATTTGATGCGGCTAAATCTAAGGAGTTTTGGAAAATCTTAGCTGGTACATCAATAATCCCTGCAGCTATCTCTTTCTAGTGTATCATGTTTCAGGGATTTGTCAGGTTTATTGTCATGATTTTCTCTAATACTTTGTCGCTATTGATATTATTGATGGGGAGGCAATGATGTAGAGCCATAAAGATGTACAGCATGAAAACAGACCCTTCAGTCCAACTTGTCTATGCTGATAAATCTGGTCCCACCTGCCAGCATTTGGCCCATATCCCTCTAAACCCTTCCTATTCATATACCCATCCAGCCTCCACCACATCCTCTGGCAGCCCATTCCACATACACACCACCGTTTGTGTGAAAATGTTGCCCATTGGGTCTCTTTTAAATCTTTCCCCTCTCACCCTAAACTTATACTCTCTAGTTCTGGACACCCCCACCCTGGGGAAAAGAGCTTGTCTATTTACCCTATCCATACCCCTCATTTTATAAACCTCTGTAAGGCCAACCCTCAACTGCCGGCGCTCCAGGGAAAACAGCCACAGCCTATTCATCCTCTCCCTATAACTCAAATACTCCAACCCTGGCAACATCCTTGTAAATCTTTTCTGAACCCTTCCAAGTTTCACAACATCCTTCCTATAACAGGATGACCAGAATTGCACACGGTATTCCAAAAGTGGTCTAATTAATGTACTGTAAAACCGCAATATGACCTCCCAACTCCTATATTCAATGCACTGACCAACTAAGGCAAGCACACAAACCACTTTTTCACCATCTTATTTACCTGTGACTCCACTTTCAAGGAGCTATGAACCTGTACTCCAATGTCTCTTTGCTCAGCAACACTCATCAGGACTTTCCCATTAAGTGTATATGTCCTGCCCTGATTTTCCTTTCCAAAATGCAGCACCTCATGTTTATCTGAATTAAACTCCATTTGCCACTTCTCAGCCCATTGGCCCATCGGATCAAGATCCCATTATAATCTGAGGTAACCTTCTTTGCTGTCCACTACACCTCCAATTTTGGTGTCATCAGCAAACTTACTAAATATACCTTCTGTGTTCACATTCAAATCATTTACATAAATGACAAACTGCAGTGGACCCAGCACCGATCTTTGTGGCATACCACTGGTCGCCAGCCTTCAGTCTGAAAAACAACGCTCCACCACTATCCTCTGTCTTCTACCTTCGAGTCATCTCTATATCCAAATGGCTCGTTCTCCCTGTCTTCCATGTGATCTAACCTTGATAAACATGAAGAACCTTTGCAAACACCTAACTGAAGTCCATGTAGATCACCATCCCCCTGCCCTCATCAGTCCTCTTTGTTCCTACTTCAAAAACTCTATCAATTTAGTAAGACACTATTTCCCATTCACAAAGCCATGTTGACTACCCCTAATTGGTCCTTGCCTTTCCAAATACATGTGGATCCTGTCCCTCAGGATTCCATCCAACAAACTTGTCCACCACTGATGTCAGGCTCACTGACTATAGTTTCCTGGTTTTTTCTTACCACAGTGTCTCAGTGGTTAGCACTGCTGCCTCACAGCACCAGAGTCCCAGGTTCGATTCCAGCCTCGAGCAACTATCTGTGTGGAGTTTTCACCTTCTCCCCGTGTCTGCGTGGATTTCCTCTGGGTGCTCTGGTTTCCTCCCACAGTCCAAAGATGTGCAAGTCAGGTGAATTAGGTAAAAACAATGACTGCAGATGCTGGAAACCAGATTCTGGAGTAGTGGTGCTGGAAGAGCACACAGACGTTTCGATTTTACTGTTCCTCGGATGCTGTCAGAACTGCTGTGCTCTTCCAGCACCACTAATCCAGAAGTCAGGTGAATTGGCCATGCTAAATTGCTCACAGTGTTAAGTGCATTAGTCAGAGCGGAAATGGGTCTGGGTAGATTACTCTTCGGAGGGTCGATGTGGACTGGTTGTGCCGAAGGGCCTGTTTCCACACTGTAGGGGATCTAATCTAAAAAATAAAACCTTTCTCAAATAGTGGCACCACATTCCCCCACCTCCAGTCTTCTGGCACCTCACCTGTGTCTATCAATGATACAAATATCTCAGCAATCTCCTTCCTCACTTCCCACAGAGTACTAGGGTACACCTGATCAGGTCCCTGAATCAAGGGATTTATCCACCTTTATGCATTTTAAGCCATCCAGCACCTACTCTTCTGTAATGTGGATATCTTTCAAAATGTCACTATTTATTTCCCCACATTCTATATCTTCCATATCCTCCACCACTGTAAAAACTGATGCAAAATATTCTTTTATATCTTCCCCCATTTCCACACATAGGTGATCTTGCTGATCTTTAAGGGGCCCTATTCTCTCCCTCGTTACCCTTCTGTCATTAATGTATTGATAAAATTCCTTTGGATAATCCTTAACCCAATTGCCAAGCTATATCATGTCCCCTTTTTGCCCTCCTGATTTTCCTCGTTAGTATACTCCTACTGCCTTTATAGTCTTCTAAGGATTCACTCAATCTCTTCTGTCTACCCCTGACATATGCTTCCTCTTTCTTGATCAAAACCTTGATTTCTCTAGTCATCCAGCCTTCCCTACATCTACCAGCTTTGCCCTACACCTTATCAGGAATATGCTGTCTTTGGACTCTTGTTATCTCATTTTTGAAGGCTTCCCATTTTCAAGCCATCCCTTTATCTGTGAATGTCCACACCCAATCAAATTTTGAAAGTTCTTGCTTAATATTGTCAAAATTGACCTTCCTCCAATTTAGAATTTTTAGATCTGGTCTATCCTTTTCCATCACTATTTTAAATCTAGTAGAATTATGGTCACTGGCCTCCGAGTGCTCCCCCACTGACACCTCAGTCACCTGCCGTGCCTTATTTCCCAAAAGTAGGTCAAGTTTTGTATCTTCTCTCATAGGTATGTCCATGCACTGAATCAGAAAATTTTCTTGTACACACTTAACAAATTCTTCTCCATCCAAGTCCAAGTCCTGGGCAGTCCCAGTCTATATTGGGAAAGTTAAAATCCTGTGCCAAAAGCACCCTATTATTCTTACAGATAACTGAGATCTCCTTACAAATTTGTTTCTCAATTTCCCACTGACTACCGGGGGGGTCTACAGTGCAATCCCAATAAGGTGATCTTCCCTTTCTTATTTCTTAGTTCTACCCAAATAACTTCCCTGGATGTATTCCCAGGAGTATCCTCCCTAAGTACAGCCGTAATATTATCCATCATCAGAAACGCCACTTCCCTCCTCTTATGCCCCCTTTTCTATTCCTTCTATAACATTTATACCTTGAAACATCAAGCTGCCAGTCCTGTCCATCCCTGAGCCACATCTCTGTAATCGCTATGATATTCCAGTCCCATTTTCCCAACTATGCCCTGAGTTCATCTGCCTTACTTGTTAGGCCTGTTGCATTGAAATAAATGCCGTTTAATTTTATCAGTCCTAGCTCATTCGCTAGTTTGTTCCTGCCTGCTCTGACTGTTTCACTTGCACCTTTTTCCAACTTACCAATCTCAAACTGATCTCTTTCCTCACTATCTCCCTGGTCCCACCCCAGTTTCCCGAACAGCTCTGGCAAAACTCCTGGCCAGTATTAATCCCCTTCCATTTCAGATGAAATCCGTCCTTCTTATACAGATCCCTTCTACCCCAGAAGAGAATCCAATGATACAAAAGTGTGAATCCTTCTCCCCTGCTGTACCAGTTCCTCAGCCGTGCATTCATCTGCTGTATCCTCCTATTCCGACCCTCACTAGCTCGTGACACCAGGAGTAATCCAGACGATGCTACCCTCAAAAACCTACTTTACGTTCCTTCGTAACTTCCTGTATTCTTGCTTCAGAATCTCATCCTTTTCTCTTCCTATGTTGTTAGTTCCAATGTGTATAACAACCTTCTGATGGACCCCTTTCCTTTGAGAATATTCTGCACCCTCTCCAAGATATCCTTGATCCTGGCACTAGAGAGGCAACATACCATTCTGAAGTCTCGCTGTAGTTCGCAGAAACGTCTGTCTGTGCCTCTGACTAGAGAGTCATTTGCTTGGAACCTGGCATACCCCTCACTACATTACACCCAGTCTCAGTACCAGAAATCTGGCTGTCAGTGCTATATTCCCCTTAGAGTCAATCAGCCCCTACATTTTCCAAAGAAGCATACTTGTTTGAGATAGGGGTAGCCACAGGAGACTCTTGCACCTCCTGTCTCCATCTCCTCCCTTTCCTCAAGGCAACCCATCTACCTGACTGTATCTGTGGTTTTTCTCACTTTCTACAACTACCATCCATCACACTCCCTAGCTCCCGTAACTGCAGCTCCAACTTATCCATGTGATCCAATAAGATTAGCAACCAAACACACATCCTACAGACATAATCATCAGTAACATGTAAACTCTCCATAAACTCCCATGTCTGGCAAGAAGAACACACCACTATACTGAAGGCCATTTTTGCTCCTCAACAATCGACAGACCCAGAAAATACAACAGTCATACTGCTCTTAAAGACACTGCACCAGGCTAACTTAGTACCTATGTTTTATATTTTTAATCAAGAGACAGATCTCAATAAAACAAACAATCAAAAAAGAACTGTCTACTGTAGTGATACAGAATAAACAGTAAGGTTACACTTTAGAGCTGCTCCCCTGCTGTGAACCCTCCCACATAGGTTTCTCCAAGGTGTGCTGTGAATTTCGCTGTTGGTTAATTTATCTTGGATGAAAATCAAACAGCAGAGGCAGTAGCTATGCAGATTAACTGTTGGGTCAGGCAACAGTGTAGCTTTCTTTCCCCTTTTGAATCACTTCCCATGTGGTCACTATCATTATCTGTCTTCCTCCTTTTTTTAAAGTGCAATTGTTTTCATAATGGAAACATCACCACCTTGAGGTATTCCTCCAAGTCACTCACCATCCTGACTTGGAACTATATTGCCATTCCTTCAGTGTCACTGGGTCAAAATCTTGGAACTTTCTAACAGCATTATGGATCAACCTACAGCACATCGACTGCACTAATTCAAGGATGTGACTCGCCATCACCTTCTCAAGGGCAACTAGGGAAGTCTATAAATGCTGGGCTGTCCCAGCAATGCCCATATTCCATGAATGAATACAAAAAGTTCTTATCAATCTGATTGTCCCAGACTTGTATACAATTTAAAGTTCCTTAGAATTACCTTTGGTAATTAATTCTACAGCATTTATCTGCAAACAAGATCGTTGAAGAAACTAACAATAAATGCTTTTTGCTATAACTCTTAAGTAACATTTTTTTTTAAAATTCTACTGAATTGTAGATATTTATAATCAACCTAATCAGATGTGTAATGCTACACTTCTTGAACGAATGGGACTTCAGCTTAGGCCTTCTGGCTCAGAGGGAGGGTATTCACCTCCATGTCACAAGAGCTGTCTCCTTTGAATTATTATCTGGTGATATAAATTGGATTGGAATAGATCATTACATTACATGTGTTTGACTTGATTAACAGCAATGATGAACTTTTTTGTGGTTTCCTCAACAAATAAAGCATGAAAATGTTTTGAGAAATCTACCTCATTAATTCAGTGCCTTTTTGATATCCAGTAAGATGTTTCTGCTGATGTGAATACGCAAGAGGTCTTATTGGTAATACTTTAGAAATCTCTCAAATAAAGATCATCCTTTGGTTCACAAATATGAGATTAACTTACTTGTATCCTTCTTTCGTTGAGTGGCCCACGGATTATTTTGAGTATTTTCGGTTTCTATTTCCAGCGTGTTTTTTTCAATTTCTTTTTAATCTTTGAAATCATGCATTTACAAGTCAGAAATATCTTTTTCCTTGGCAGATTAAATTGGCTCCCACTCTTAACTCTGGTTTAAGTCAATGTTCTTTTGGAATTGTTCTGCAGCTGAACATTTTTAAGTTCAAGATGGGGAAGCAAAACAGCAAGCTACGGCCTGAGGTGATGCAGGATTTGCTGGACAGCACAGACTTCACTGAGCATGAGATCCAAGAGTGGTACAAGGGCTTCCTCAGGGATTGTCCCAGTGGGAATTTATCAATGGAAGAATTCAAGAAAATTTACGGGAACTTCTTTCCTTATGGAGACGCTTCCAAATTTGCTGAACATGTTTTTCGCACTTTTGATGCTAATGGAGATGGGACAATAGATTTCCGAGAATTTATCATTGCACTAAGTGTTACATCAAGAGGCAAATTGGAGCAGAAACTGAAGTGGGCTTTCAGCATGTATGATCTCGATGGAAACGGATACATCAGCAAGTCAGAAATGTTAGAGATTGTTCAGGTAACCCTTCATTGCTTCAGATTTGTTCTACATTGTAATATATGCTTATTGTATCAATGATTTTGAACTCATTTAATGTCCTTGTGCTCTTTGTCCCTCTTGATGATCCTGAGCTGGGTTTAGACCTTATGCTAAAACAGCCATATTATAATGCTCCAAATAATTAAAAGGTGTGCTCTTCTTGTTAAGTTAAGACTGTGTGTGTGCGTGCGTGTGTGTGCGCGTCAGATTTGTTAAGGATATATGAACCTCTTGGAAATTCATTTATCCATAAGCATCATTGTCTGATACCCATAGAGATTACTATGACCTCCCATCTTTGATTATCTCTGTTTGAACACTAAAGGCTACACTCAGATGCTGAGCAGCAAAAAGAATTAGGGAAATAGAATAAAATGACAGGCGATTGCTTGGTAGGTAATTTCTTGAGTTCAGGCATCAAGTTGGTATTGAAGAACATTGTCTCAGTTATGTATGCTTGTAGAATATGTAAATAATAGCCAGAAAAGGTAGGGAAGGTATAAGTGACCAAAGAAAATCATGTAGTAAAGGCTAGGGCTTATTCTATTACTGGTGACAAATAGGCAATGTGAATTGACCCTCCCCCATCTTACAAATGCCAGCTATCATTCCAGGCAGGATGTAAAACAAACTATCAGTTCACTATCATCTGGTTTCAATCCAGTGGTAAATGTTATAATTATACCCAAAATGTGTAAACTGAAATTAAAAATTACAGTAAATGTTTGCTGAGTGTCTGCTTTTGAGATTCAAGTTGAGGCACTTTGTCAGGGCAAATTTGATGGAGCGTCACCTCAGCACATGGCAGTACACCTTACACTGTGTATTCGAGACAGATGTATGGTATTTTTAAGTTCCTTACTATTACCTCCAGAGTCAGAGTAGGGAATGTGGACTAGGCCATTCTTAATAGCAGGATTTCATTCGGATGTTTTTGATCTAGTTCTTGAATACAAAACCCAAGCAGGAGGAAACACCAGCAGTGGCAGGTCGCAGGTCACAACCCTGTGGCTGTTCCCCAAAAAAATGGACTGTGAGAAGATACTACCATCAGGAGGGAGTTGAGAAACAGGAGGGAGGAGCTGGGTCTGATTGTCTGAGGGCTAGGGCATGTATGGAAAAATTGGCAGTTGGGAATACTGGGGGTTTGGAGAGAATGAAGGTTGGAATTACGGGAGACTGAGGAAATGGGTGAAACACTCCAATCGTTCAGGGCCATAAGCAGTGCTGTTAAAAATCACTATCTACGGGGTTGCTGGCTGCTCATGTCACTTTCACAGCTGGGTTTCTTGGAGATATGTGGGGCAGCATTCAGTTTTAAATTCAGCTCCCAGTTTTACCCTGGAGGCTGGATTTTAAATATGCTTTTTCATTACAAGAGGTTCAGTTGACATTTATCTATCAGGATAAACAATAGTCAGAATGTTGGAAGCATGGTTCAAGTAAACTTACACTGATCCCCTCCTACTGATGTACAGGGATTAGCATACAGGCCCATGACACCATTGAGAAAAAAATTCTGAGTTTTGCTTTTTTTCTGATTGTTCACTGCAATGCAATAGAAACTGCAGAGGGAACTGTCGTTTATGCCATTTTTTCAGGATCTTAGTTAATATTTTGACACAGTCACAGTGGACCAATCAAGAGAACTCCTGAGAGAGTTTCCTCTAAAAGCTTGATGTTAAAATTCCAATCCTGTTCCCAAATTTAAAAAAAATAGCAGTCAGAGAGGGCCTCATGTCACCGTACAAGAAACACAGTCCAACCTTTCTATGTTTTATAGGACCAACAAGGTAATTGACAATGAATTTCCTTGTGGCTTTCTGTGTACATTGTCACAGCCACTAAAGTTACAGCGGTAAAACTATCCTGTAGAAATTCTTCACGATCATTGTTTAATCTACATTAAGCCCATTGTGTTTGAATTGTTTCAATGATCCAATAGATCCTCAGTTTCAACTTTGGGGATGAAGCAGCTTGTAGCTTTAAAAATTACTTCTCTGTGAGATGTGGGCTGTGCTGACAAGACTGCATTTATTGTTCAACCTTAATTTCTCTCTGAAGATGATGGTGGACCATACCTTGAAACAAAGCAGATTATTGGGCTGATGGAGCTCCCAAAGTTGGGAATCCTAAGAAATTTGACATAGTGACAGGGAATGGAGAGTGATAGAAGTTCACATTGGACTGCTTTGTGGCTTGCAGGGGAACTTGGAATTGACGGTGTCCTCATGACTTGGCTGCACTGTCCTTCTCTGAGATAGATGGTGCAGTGGAGGAAGTTTCTGGTGAAGAAATGAATGGAGCACAGTATAATAAAGTTCATTCATGCTTGTTCTTCATGAAGATTTGGTAAAATTGCCATTTAGTTTGGTCTTCATGGCAATTGCAGCCATTGTCGTCTGTTCTTTGATTCAAAGATGATTTCTGTCAGTGTTGTGAGTTTCTGCTATGGGTCTTCATGTGACTGAATAGGCTGATTTTCAACACATGTCTTTAGGCAAATGGGGCAGGATGTCCCACAGTTGCATGGGTTCCAGATGCAGGATTTATTTTGTGTCCTTTCCTCCTCTGCTGCTGCTTTGCTGATCATTGAAACATTTGGACTCAAAATATGATGCAACTTGATGGACAAGTTGTTGCCATTTTGAACAATTGGGTGATGAGCTCCTCTGAGTCATTAATGCCATGCATCAAGGAGAGTTTCAGTGTGTCTTTATAGTGTTTTCTTTGTCTGCCCCAGAACATGGGCCATCTGGAAGTTGAGAAATAGATACTGGCAGGAAAATACATCTCAAACATCTGGATACATTATTTGGTAGTTGGTTTTATTGGAGTTTTGCCTCATTGCTTGTAGAACAGGCTTCAAGAAGGACACTAGTATTTGATCTATGATCTTCCCATTGAATCTGGAGAATGTAGCAAAGCTACTGCTGATGAAATTCCTCTACAGTCTGTACTGTAAAGTTTCACTACTGCACAGAAATGTGGTGATAATTAATCTGTACACTAGAGCATTTAAAGAAAGGTAGAGAGATCCTTTTTGTAAAACACAGTTGTAGGTGGCTGGGCTAGCAGGGCTGATCTGGTATTGGGTCCCCTTGATCATGGTGACATTCTCAGAAAGGTTGCTGCCAAGGTCTGGAAAAGGCTCACCATATTCCAGAGTCTGCCCTTTAACACATGTGGGAGGTGAAATATTTGACACACCAGGTCTATGTTAATATGGGGTTTGTTTCTCTTTATTCAAGGGCAGGCTGAGTCTCTCATGAGCAAAACTGAAGAGCTTGGGAAGGCTTGCAAAGCCAATGCGGACTGACTAATGACACTGCAGTCATTATGTGCTATAGGTCATGTATGTTTGTGGTGGTCAGTTTAGTTTTAACTGAGGTTAAAGAGTTTCTATCTAGGCAGTGTTTAATAGTCTCACTCGGGGCCTCTTTGAATACTAATAGTCAGGGAGATTGTAAATAGTATGGGGCTACCTCTCAGCCTTAGTTGATACCAGTCCAGACTTAGAAGTGCTCTGTTTTAGGTGTCCCACTCCCAACAGTTGCAGTCATATCATCGTGAAGCAATTATAGGATTGTGAAGAAGTTTCTTGGACATCTAAATTTCTGGAGCACAATCCACACAGCTTTGTAATTTACTGAGGCATCGGGGATCAGTTAAAGTGTATTTGCTTTAATGCAAGGAGTATCAGGAATAAAAGTGATGAGCTTAGAGCAAGGATCAGTACCTGGTGCTATGATGTTGTGGCCATACAGAGACGTGGGTTTCTCAGGGGCAGGAATGGTTGCTGGATGTTCCAGGGTTTAGAACATTTAAAAAGAATAGGGAGGGGGGAAAAGAGGAGGGGGGTGTAGCACTGCTAATCAGAGAGGGTATCACAGCTACAGAAGTTATCATTGTCGAGGAGGGTCTGCCTACTGAGTCAATATGGGTGGAAATTAGGAATAGTAAGGGAGCAGTCACCTCATTAGGGGTTTACTACAGGCCCCCCAATAGCAGCAGGGAGATTGAAGAAAGCATTGGTCGGCAGATTTTGGAAAAGTGTGAATGTAGTAGGGTTGTTGTAATGGGTGACTTTAACTTTCCCGATATTGATTGGAACCTCCTTCGAGCAGATGGTTTGGAAGGAGCTGTTTTTGTAAGGTGTGTTCAAGAGGGTTTCCTAACTCAGTATGTTGACAGGCTGACGAGGGGAGAGGCCATTTTGGATTTGGAATTGTGGAAGGTCACCATTCTAAAACTAAAAATACAAGACTCAACTCATTCTGATCAGAAAAGGACAAGATTTTGCTTGCTGATTTCATATTAAATTAAAACTTACCAACAAAGTGTTTCATTAGGACAGCAACACAAATTACGACCTTATCTCCACAATCTGTGTTTGATAGAGCCAAGGATGTAATTCCCTTGCATCCATCTGGAGTGCAAGTCTAGGAATTAATCCAAATGATTTGATTTAGTCCAGATGAGATTTATGAATTCTTCATTAGACCACTACACAGAGTACCATATGGAACGGTAAAAACTGATGAATTATCTATTGCCTCATTTAGACTGCATTTCATCTTGTACTTCATAATGGAGCAGCGATGATTAAAATCTACAAAAAAATCTAACCATTCCTCTCCTCTGGAGAAGTCGGCAGGGTAGTGGTGGAGGAGTAAAAATTCAAAACAACAAAAGACAATCAGAAATGTGTTAAAAAGGCGGATATTATGTTGGTAAAATTGCAGTTTCCGACTGGACAATTGGCAAGACTACATTGTCAAAAGGAAAAGTGCCAGGGACAAAGAAAAACTAAATAACGTACAAAACAAATAGGTCATTCTGCGGATTTATTGAGAGTACAAAGACACTGTTGCTAATCCGTATTTAACATGAGAAAATAAAACATCTGTCCGGAACAGACTAAGTGTTCAACTGTGATTGTATATTCTGATCATAAGATGAGTAGGTCATTCAGCCCATCAAGTCTGATTCAATAAGATCATGGTTGATCTGAGTGTGGCCACAACTCCATATTTTCGCCTATCACCTATAAGTGTGAAGTTCTCTTAACAATCACAAATCTGCCTTACTAAGCCTTAAATATATTGAGTGTCCCAAACGCTAATGCTCTGTCGAAGAGAGTTCCATAATAACTGCCCTTTAGGGAAGAAATCCCTTATCATGTCTTAAATGGGAGATCCCATGATTTTAGATTCATCCACAAGAGAAAATACCATTTCAGTATCTAGCCTGTCAAGCCCCTTCAGAATTATAGAGATGTACAGCATGGAAACAGACCCTTCAGTCCAATCCGTCCATGCCGACCAGATATCCCAACCCAATCTCATCCCACCTTCCAGCACCCAGCCCATATCCCTCCAAACCCTTCCTATTCATATACCCATCCAAATACCACTTAAATGTTGCAATTGTACCAGCTTCCACCACATCCTCTGGCAGCTCATTCCATGCACGTACCACCCTCTGCGTGAAAAAGTTGCCCCTTAGGTCTCTTTTATATCTTTCCCCTCTCACC
>NC_057713.1:82917910-82965383 GCF_004010195.1 Chiloscyllium plagiosum | reverse complement strand
TACTGCTCTGTCCTCATCAATCTTCTTTGTTACTTCTTCAAAAAACTCAATCAAGTTTGTGAGACATGATTTCCCATGCACAAAGCCATGTTGACTATCCCGAATTAGTCCTTGCCTTTCCAAATACATGTACATCCTGTCCCTCAGGATTTCCTCCCAACAACTTGCCCACCACTGAGGTCAGGCTCACCAGTCTGTAGTTCCCTGGCTTGACTTTACCGCCCTTCTTAAACAGTGGCGCCACATTTGCCAACCTCCAGTCTTCCGGCACCTCACCCGTGACTATCAATGATACAAATATTTCAGCAAGAGGCCCAGCAATCACTTCTCTAGCTTCCCACAGAGTTCTCGGACCTGATCAGGTCCTGGGGACTTATCCACTTTTAACCGTTTCAAGACATCCAGCACTTCCTCCTCTGTAATCTGGACATTTTGCAAGATGTCACCATCTATTTCCCGACAGTCCATATCTTCCATGTCCTGTTCCACAGTAAATACTGATGCAAAACATTCGTTTAGTATCTCCCCCATTTTCTGTGGCTACACACACAAAGGCTGCCTTGCTGATCTTTGAGTTAAAAGGGAACTTAGGGTCACCTTCAACTTCTGGTACATCCTTAAGGTTCCCCAAAGGCATAGCCTCCGATTTTGCAAAGTTAATCTTATATCCTGAAATAGCCCCAAATGAATTGATAAATTGTATCAAATAGGCTATGGAGGTCATCAGGTTCGATAAAAACAGAAGAACATCATCTGCATACAGTGTAATCTTGTGTGCCCTCGATCCCACTTCCGGAGCAGTTGTGTGGACGTTCTGACGAATGGCTTCTGCCAGCGGCACTATCACCAACATAAACAACAACGGTGAGAGGAGGCAGCCTTGCCGACTACCCCTACCAATCGTAAAATTCCCAGACTTCACCCCATTGGAGATGACCGCAGCCAGAGGATGGCGATATAAAACTTTCACCCACCTAGCAAAGACCTCACCCAACCCAAACTGTTCTAAGACATAAAAAAGATATGGCCATTCCACCCGGTCAAATGCTTTCTCTGCATCTAAGGAAATCACCAACCCCTGAATCGATTGTTGCTGACAGACTTGGACCATATTCAGCAACCTTCTAATATTATTCGAGGACCTACTGCCCCTTATAAAGCCTCTCTGGTCGTCTTTCACAATATGGGGCAACACCTTCACCAATCTCAGTGCCAGAATCTTGGACAGAATCTTGAAATCAGAATTTAATAGAGAGTTGGGCCTGTATGAGGCACAATCCTCAGGAACCTTCCCCTTCTTAAGAATTAAGGAAATATTAGCTTTTCTCAAAGATGGTGGTAGGCATTCATGCATATAGGAGCGATTATACATCTCCAACATCGGCTCTGACAAAATCCCTATAAACCTCTTATAAAACTCACCGAGAAGACTATTAGGACCAGGCACTTTCCCACTCTGAAGTTGCCTAGCTGCCTCCTGTATTTCCTGAACTGTCAAGGGGGCATTAAGGAGAGAGGCCTGTTCCAAGGTTACCCCTGGGAGGTTCAGGTTCTTTAAAAAGGTCTCCATTTTAGCCCTCCTGTCTTCGCAACCTTCAGACTGATACAATTCAGAGTAAAAGCTCCGAAAAGCCTCATTAATCTTTTTAGCATCGTATGTAAGGAGCCCGGCGCTGTCTCTGATTGCAGTAATGGATTGGGGAGGACGCTTTTTCCGAGTCAGGTACGCTAAATACTTCCCTGGCCTATCCCCATATTCGAACAGCCTTTGTCTTGCAAAAGCAAGTACTTTCTTTGCATTTTGTGTCAGTGGTGAATTCAAAGCAGCCCGAAGGGCCATGATCCGCTGTAGCTTAGTCACCGAAGGCCGCGCAAAATGTGCCACCTCCGCAGCTTTCAACCGCGTCTCAAGAAGATGCTGCTGTTCCTCCTTCTGTCGTTTCTGGCTAGCCGAATAGGAAATAGCTAATCCCCTAGCAAAGGCCTTAGCAGTCTCCCATAGCATGGACGGACTACTAGCCGTGCCTGAGTTGATAGTCAAGAATTCCTGAAACTCCTTCAAAACGTATTCCACAAATTTGGAATCCTTAAGGTGAAACGGTCAAAACGCCAATGCCGCAAACCTAGCCCTTCACTCTTGGCCTTAACCTCAAATATACTGCCGCGTGATCAGAGATAGCTATATTCCCAATTTTACAACCCATAATTGAATCCAGAAGGGCCAAGGGAGCCAGAAAGAGGTCAATCCTCGTGTGACATTTATGTGGGTTTGAAAAAAAGGTGAAGTCCCTGCCGGTAGGGTAGAGACATCTCTAAATATCCACTAGCCCCAACTCCTCGCATAAGTCAGTCACCTGCTTGGCCTGTGAAGAAATAGTTGGGGGCCCACAAGGCATCCTGTCCACTGTCAGATCCAAAAGACAATTAAAATCCCCTCCCTATAATAATGTGCCGTGTTCTAAAAACACTCAACTTAGAGAAAGCACTAATCAAGAATTTGAAGGGATGCGCTGGAGGACAGTAGACGTTTAAAATGCCATATTCCTCCCTATGTATCAGGGCTTTAAGTATCACAAACCATCCATGCTCATCTTTCATCTGCTCTAATAATGTGAACGGAAGATTTTTCTGGATTAGTACCGCCACTCCCCTACTTTTAATAGTAAAGGATGAAAAGAATACCTGGTCATAACCCCCTGTTGTAATTTCAGGTGTTCCCCATCATCAAGGTGGGGTTCCTGCAACAAAGCGCTATCAACCCTTTCCCTGTTAAGGCTAGAAAACACTTTTTTTCTTTTTAACAGGCGAATGACTTCCCTTAATGTTCCAGGTGCACCATTTAATAAGACACTTAGCCATCAGACACCTTTGAACCCCTCAAAGGGAGAACCCTGCTTACAAGGCACCGAGCATAAGTAAATAAAGACTCATAGAATCGAAAAACTATACATACAAAAGCTACTCTATCATAGCTATAAACAACTATTACTACCAAAAGACTACAAAGAAAACCAACTATAGAACCTTGAATGGAAGACTCTTCCCCCTGCCCATAGGGGGCACTCCTCCTACCCATCCCCTCCTTCACAGCTCCCTCAAACCCGGACTGTGCCCCAGCCTTAGGCCAGAAATAAAAACAAGGAGATGATCCTTAAATCAACAGAAAAAAAGACAAAGTCAGGATGAGCACTCCACCCATCTCTGGCTTCATATCACCCCTACTTGTGACTAAAAGAGAAACAGAACAAACAAAATAAAAAGGGGGAGAGATAACAAAGAACATCCACAAAATTTCCCATCAGAAAATGCAGTTATTAAAAAAAAGGAACAACTTATTCCAAAGTCTTTTCCCCCCTTTCCAAAAAACAAATTATTAGGGAGAAAGAAAGGAATTTAACCATATTCTTCAGGCCAATCCGTCTATTTTAAAGTGTCCACAAAGTTTTTAGCTTTATCCGCTGAGTCAAATGTATAAACTGAGTCCTCGTGGCTGAAATGAAGTACTGCAGGGTATCTCATGGAGTACTGAATGCCCAGTTTCCTCAGCCTCTTTTTAACCTCATCGAAGGACTTCCTCTTTCGAATTACAACTGCTGAAAAAACCTGGAAAAACTTTATTTTTGACCGCTTGTACAGCAGTGCCTGCGGATCTTTTCCCAGGGATCTGGAAGCTTCTATGACTTTTTGCTTGTCCTTATATGAATGGAATTGCACTAGGACCGAGCGGGGGTGCTGCACTGGGCCTGCCTGTGCACTATAACCCGATATGCCCTTTCAATTTGCAGCCTGCTGGACTCGATGTGAAGGCCCAAAAACTTCAGCAGCCAGCTTTCAAGGAAGCTGACTGGCTGCTCACCTTCAGGGAACCCGACAATTTGGAGATTTATCCTCCGACCTCGGTTTTTGAGGTCGTCGATATGGTTTTGCAAGGCTCTCACCTCTTGATCCAGCACCTGGATCCGACTGGATGAGGACTCCATCGCAGCTTCGCTCGACCCTCCACCTCCTCCAGTCTCTCCCCGAGGCCCTGGATCTCCTGCTCATGCTTCTGCAGCATGGATGCGATACAGTCATGGAGATGTACAGCATGGAAACAGACCCTTCGGTCCAAACCTGTCCATGCTGACCAGATATCCCAACCCAATCTAGTCCCACCTGCCAGCACCCGGCCCACAACTCTCCAAACCCTTCCTGTTCATATACCCATCCAAATGCCTCTTAAATGTTGCAATTGTACCAGCCTCCACCACATCCTCTGGAAGCCCATTCTATACACGTACCACCCTCTGCGTGAAAATGTTGCCCCTTAGGTCTCTTTTATATCTTTCCCCTCTCACCCTAAACCTATGCCCTCTAGTTCTGGACTCCCCAACCCCAGGGAAAAGACTTTGCCTATTTATCCTATCCATGCCCCTCATAATTTTGTAAACCTCTATAAGGTCACCCCTCAGCCTCTGACCCTCCAGGGAAAACAGCCCCAGCCTGTTCAGCCTCTCCCTGTAGCTCAGATCCTCCAACCCTGGCAACATCCTTGTAAATCTTTTCTGAACCCTTTCAAGTTTCACAACATATTTCCAATAGGAAGGAGACCAGAATTGCATGCAGTATTCCAACAGTGGCCTAATCAATGCCCTGTACAGCCCCAACATGACCTCCCAACTCCTCTACTCAATACTGTGACCAATAAAGGGGTTGGACCTGGGCACGAATCTCCCCACGGATTTCCTCAATCGCAGCCGCAACTTTCAAGGTAAGTCTCTCCATCGCCGCAGCCAATTCATGCGAGTCTGTCAGGTCCCTGTGGGGTTCAGGAGAGGCTGCTGCTGCAGTTTCTGGTGTTGTAGGTGCTGCAGGGGAGTGTCCTCCCTCCTTTTGGCATCCTTCCCACTCCCAAATATTAAAAAATATGTGTTCTGTAAGGTTTTAGACTAATAATTCCACCACATAAGTTGGCCAGGGATGGCAATAAAACACCAGTATGCCTTGGCTGTTAGACAGAGCTGTCCACAGCAGTTCTACAGAATCGCTGCCATCTTGTCGAGTCCGAGGTTCAGTTTTAATGTATCAGCTTGACCCTTTGATTTCTTTCCTTTGATTGACAGTCCAGTCTTTGAAACAGTGCAACAGATGGCCAGCTCTGTTCAGCTCTAGACATTTTAGTAATGCAATTGTGCTTTAGGCTTCCATTAATAGTTTGATGAGGCGACATGGGGGGGGGGCGCAGGGAATAGGAATAAGTGAGGAGTGAAGGTTTGGGTGCCTAACAGCAATTTACAGAAGCAAACTGATATTCCAGTCAATGAAGTTGGCCTTCTAAGCTGCCTGTTATGGAAATCTGCTCATGGAGATAGTTGCCCCAATCAGCTTGTTCCTGCCATGTGACCATAAAAATTACATGTTGGACCCAGAATTGAGAAATGGCCTCGCTCATGATTCCTGCATCCAGAATGAAAGTTTGAGCCTGATTCCTGTTGAGCCTCTCTGCCAAATATTCTCTCGAGACACTTCAGATGACCAGTTGGACTTCAATTCAAGTGAAGTAAATTAAGATAATTGAGAACACTCACTACAGTCTTTTTCTTGGAGGGTCCCAGTGATACAGACATTTCATCCAATGTGGGTTATTTGAAAGAATGTTGAATACTTCAGAAGGACAGTTATTCTTCTTTGGTGTCCATTAGAATCTTGTTCAGGGCCAAAGGATGTAGAAGTGTAGGATTAAAAGGTCTAATACATTATTCCCACATTTATTCTCACTCTTTCTGCCATTCAGAATGTTTAATGGGGCAGGCTCAGTTCATTGGCCATGCAGTGTTTCAACACGCTGATCCTTAAAGGAGAAGCCTGATTGTACATCAGAACACTTTACGTACTTGTCTCTGTCCACGTTCACTTCTCACTGCTCTCAGTATGCACATATACAAAGGTACAGCAAATTGCTAAGTCTGTACACCCAGTAGCTTTCAACCTGGAATCTATACTCTGCAGCAGTGATTACTTCAGCACTGAAGGTCGATTATAGCCAAACCCGTTATTAGAGAAATCCACATCCAGCATTGGGGAAACATGACTGCTTCGAATATGTTTTTGCCTCCCCTAAGTTTTTATGATTTGTTCCAGTGCAGTTGCTGTTAAAGTAAAGTCTACGTGTTATTATAAGCACAATGATTATTATGTTATTAACATTTCGCCAAATTCATCATTGTCTAAACAAAAATACAATAGCAATGTTTCTTTAAGAGCTGACAGTTGAAAGTTTGCAACTTGTGTAACCAGCTAAGCCCAAACCGTTTCCTTTCCCAGAAGGAGTATCAATGCTGAACAGTAAATGATTCCATATTGTGATCCAAATTTTTCCATACACTAATTTTTGTTTTATTTGTCTCTCCCTTTTTCTCTGGATTATCCTCTTTAAATATGAGTGGAAATAAAAGCTCTAGATTCTGTGGCACTACTTGGTTCTTGCTCTGTGAGACATCATGGTCACATTTCAACACGTTGTTGCACAGAACAGAGGTCACTTCTAACTGGTGAAACTGGCTCACTGGGCCTCAGTAATATTTTCCTAGTTTGGTGCTACAAGCACGAAACTTCACATTTTTTGCATTAATTTCTGGCACAAAATACTGTGCAAGGTTTACATTTGCAGCAGGAACACTGGGTTTATGTCCTGTTTAGGCCCCAATGGAAATGAAGGCAAGGGGAAAATATCCTTTCCTAGCAAGAATCCAATCAAACAAATAAAGGGTTAAGACTTTGTTTCTGCTTTTGTTATTCCTCCTACTTCACCTTACTCCACACACCTTGCCCCTTGGTTAAACTTTTCATTGTTTACCACTCCCACCACTCCCAAATCCACCTCCAGTTTTACCCCAAAATGTACAGTTTTCCTGCCAGTTTCCCTCAGGTTCAGTCTTGAAAACAGCTTACTCTTAATGATATCAATGTTCCGGTCAGCTCCCATTCCACCTTTTCCAGTGGCCATCAGATGTCTCTCCTTCTGTCTCTCCTTCATACTCACCACCACGTCTTCACTGCTTACCAAGCTCATGTTTACATCCCTCATCATCAAATTCCCAATTCTTTTCCCACATAAGCACCTTCTGCATTCAACCCTGGGAAATAAATTCTACTACAAGTTACTTAAGGCATTATATTCAAACAGCCATTGCCAGGTCTTTGATCTTGCAATAGTTGTTCATAGTTTTACTGCTCCCAGATTGCTCAACTACTCCCCATCTTCACTTTTGATGCACTGGCTCTCAGCCAAACTTTTATCCTCTCACATTTTGATTCCCATGTCATCAGCCACCCAGACTTCACTTGCTCAAGTCCAAGGAGTGCAGACTTGAGTTTATCTTAGACACAACTGGTGTACCAACAGGAGCTGATCTCAATGCATATCGAGTGCTGTTGGGTCTCCATCTCCTCTACTCTAAGATCACCGTACCTTTTCTCCAGGTTTCTTGTCTCCACTGTCTAATGGCTGTCTAAGCCCTTTTCCTGACTCCGTCCTTACTTTTTAAAAAATGCATTTATGGGATAAGGGCATCGCTGGTGAGGCAAGATTTGTTACCCATCCCTAATTGCCCAGAGGGCATTTAAGAGTCAACCACATTGTTGTGGATCTGGAGTTACATGTGGGCCAAACCAGGTAAGAATGGTAGTTTCCTTCTCTAAAGGACAGTCATGAATCAGATGGGCTTTTCCTGACAATCAACAATGCAAGACACATATGAGGAACACCAGAGATCATTGTATCTAAGAGGTCCTAAGTTACATCTGCAGCTTGTCTTTGCCTCCATTATCATCAAAGTCCCTTCCTCTTATAGCCCTGATGCTGCATATCCCCTAATACCTTCCTTGAGATTCTTCCGGCCATGAGACACCTCTTGCTCCCATGAACTCTTATCAGCCAAACTGTTGTATGTTGTAGCGCATGACACCGTGTATTGATTTGAGCCTTAGCCACCATTTAGCACTGGCAGCCCTCCCAGCCGCCATTTACCCGAGCCTCACTGATATCTAAAAGAATAGTATAAGAACATAAGAAACAGGAACAGTAGTAGATCATTAAGCCCCTCAAGCCTGCCCTGCTGATCTGACCCAGGCTTCTTTTGTGTCCTCTCCTGAAAGCTGTCATCTCTTCAATATTTCTAAGTTCTGTCTTCCTCCTGTTTAGATATTTTCGGTGATGTAGCCTCCATCACACTCTCGGGTAGAGATTTCAAGACATTCACTAATTGGTCCAAAAAGAAATTCCTTTGCATCGTTTTAAATTAGAGATACAGAATAAAAAGACAATGCTGCCTAGTTAGAGATTCTCAACTGATGGAAACATTGTCTAACATCATTATGATGAATACTGTTTAAAACTGAACATCCAGCTCACCTATAAACTGATTGTAATCACCGTCATTCTTACTGAGCTCCAGTATTCCACCCAACATCACCAATATTCATGATTAGAAATCATTCGCTTTGTATAATCCTCCTAATGGAATGGCTAGAGTGTAGGAAAAAGTTTTGTATGCCAGCTATTTGGATTTCTAAAAGATCATTTTGCAAAATATATGAAATTACAAAGAAGTGAGAAGTATAAAGGAAAAATTAAGAAAGAAAAGAGGAAAAGAAATAGTGTCAGATTGTTGAAGATCAATTATCTCATCCCTAGGACACCACTGCAGGAGTTCTCCAGGGTAGTACCCCAGGCCCAACCATCTTCAACTGCTTCATTAATGACCTTCCCTCAATCAGAAGGTCAGTATTGGAAATGTTCACTGATTGCGCAATGTTCATCGTCATTCATGACTCCTCAGATACTAAAGCATTTCATACAGCAAGATTTGAGATAAAAAGTGCCAAGTAACATTTGTTACTATACAAGTACCAGGCAATAACCATCTCCAACAAGAGAGAATCTAACTGTTGTCCCCACATTCAAGGGTCTGAGCATTGCTGAATCCCCCACTGCCAAAATCCTGGGGCTTGCCATTGACCAGAAATTGAACCAGACCAGCCATATAAATACAGTGGCTACAAGAATAGGTCAGAGACTAGGAATTCTGTGGCAAGTAACTCACCTCCTGACTCCGCAATATCTGTCCATTATCTACAAGGTACAAGTCAGGAATGTGACAATACTCCTCACTTACCTGGGTGAGTGCAGTTCCAACAATATTCAAGAAATTTGACACCATTCAGGTCAAAGCAGTTCATTCGAATGGCACCGGTCTAGCACTTTTTATATTCACTCCCTTCACCACTGACACGCAGTGGCAGCAATGTGCACTTTATACATGATGACAACTGACCAAAGCTCCTTTGGCAGCATCTTTCAAATGCACAATCTCTGCCAAAGTCAAGGGCGGTAGATACATGGGAATGCCACCACCTACAAGTTCTGCTCCAAGTCATTCACCATCCTGACTTGGATGTATATCGCCATTCCTTCAGTGTTGCTGAGTCAAAATCCTGGAGCTTCCTTCCTAATTGCACTCTGCACTCTGATTTTCCCAATGCTGCAAGCACTATACCGGTTCAAGAAGGCAACTCTATGATTTTATCTTGTCATGAATTTTTGAAATAGATATGTAACTGCAATATCCTTCAGGATCCTGACCAAACCACGACTGAACAGCAATTATCACATTGAGAAACTGAAATTTGTAATCCTTTGAAGAAATGAACAAATTATTTTCCATTTGAAAGAATGGTGGCAACTGCCAAATGATAGATTTAATTAACTTTCTCTTGTTTTAGTTAAGTCCTTACATTCCTAGTTATCAGTTAAGATCAACAGTAGGAGTAAATAATATACAGCAACTACTGTGTGGATCAGCTCATTAAAACTTCTTTCCACACTCACCTCTATTTACTAAGCCAGGTCGACCAGCTCAACTAATGTTATCAAAATTATCCTGCAGCCTTTAGAAAGAGGCATTGAATGATGTCACTTACAGTGCAAGGACAATGGAAACTTATTGGTGTCATTCTGCTGTTAGGAAAAATGTCAATATTCAAAAAATCTTTCCTTTCCCAATGCAGTGTGAATGGTAGACTGCAGATCACTCTGTTCACAGCCATACAATAAGATGGGTTCTGCGAAAGATTTCCTCTACTGCTCCATACTGTCTCTGTCCCTTACAGCAGCTAAGGGACAGTGAGAGACAATACTTACTGACCATTTATCTCCCCTGCAGCACTTAGGTTGTCAGGAAGATGACTGTCTACCATTGACTCCCTTCACTGACACACAGCGGCAGCGGTGTGTGCAATCCACAAGATGCATTACAGCAACTCACCAAGGCCCTTCTACAGCAACTTCCAAATTCATGACCTCTACCACCTTGAAGGGCAAGTGCAGCACCTACTAGTTCCCCTCCAAGCACACGCCATCTTGACTAGGAACTATAAGGCCGCTCCTTCACTGTCACTGGCATCAAAATCTGCAAGTCCTTTCATACTCCAACTGGATTGCAGTGGTTCAAGGAGTGGCAGATGGAATTCAACCCTGTCAAGTGTGAGGTTGTCCATTTTGGAAGGACAAATAAGAATGCGGAATACAGGGTTAACGGTAGGGTTCTTAGTAAGGTGGAGGAGCTGAGGGATCTTGGGGTCTATGTTCATAGCTCTTTGAAAGTTGCCACTCAGGTGGATAGAGCTTGTAAGAAGGCCTATGGTGTATTAGCGTTCATTAGCAGAGGGATTGAATTCAAGAGTCGTGAAGTGATGTTGCAACTGTACAGGACTTTGTTTAGGCCACATTTGGAGTACTGTGTGCATTTCTGGTCGCCTCACTTTAGGAAAGATGTGGGAGCTTTGGAGAGGGTGCAGAGAAGATTTACCAGGATGTTGCCTGGAATGGAGAATAGGTCGTACGAGGATAGGTTGAGAGTGCTAGGCCTTTTCTCATTGGAACGGCGAAGGATGAGGGGTGACTTGATAGAGGTTTATAAGATGATCAGAGTAGACAGTCAGAGACTTTTTCCCCGGGTACAACAGAGTGTTACAAGGGGACATAAATCTTTTTCCCCGGGTGCAACAGAGTATTATAAGGGTACATAAATTTAAGGTGAACGGTGGAAGGTATAAGGGAGATGTCAAGGGTGGGTTCTTTATCCAGAGAGTGGTGGGGGCATGGAATGCGCTGCCTGTGGGAGTGGCAGAGTCAGAATCATTGGTGACCTTTAGGTGGCAATTGGATAGGTACATGGATGGGTGCTTAAGCTAGGACAAATGTTCGGCACAACATCGTGGGCCGAAGGGCTGTTCTGTGCTGTATTGTTCTATGTTCTATCACCTTCGCAAAGGCAACTAGGAGCAGGAACTCAATGCTGGTCCAACCAATGATGCCCACATTATATGAAAGTAAAAATGTTATGACATAAATCTAATTTATCTGGATTGTCAAAATGTCCATAATAAATGCTCCATAATAAACTAATAGTAAGGCCAGAGAATGCAGAGTTGGGGTAGAGTGGATTGCTAGCTGGCTTCAAGCCAGAAAGCAGAAATTGTGAGGAAAAAATAGTTATTTCAAGTAGCAGAACATGGGATATTCCACAAGGATTAGTGCTAGACGTACAATTTACATCAATTTGGAATCAAAATCACTATTTCAAATCTGAAGATGACACCAAATTGAAGGGATTTGTCAATTAGGAGGACTGCATCAAATATCAGAACATTAATAAACTTTACAAAATGATTTACAAATAATTAGTAAATGAAGTTAAATTTGAGATCGTACATTTTAATAGGAAGAATTGGGAAGTCATTTATTGTTGGAATGTGCAGGTCTCAGTAGGATTGAAGAACAAAAGGATCTAAGAGTACAAATACAGAAATCATTAGAAATTGTTCCACAGCTTAGCAAGACCATAAGAAAAACAAATGAAGCACTTGCTTTTGGGGATGGATAGAATTGGGGAAAAAAGAAAAGTTGAGCTCAACCTGTCTTGCACCTTGCATTCCATATTATAAGCAAGATATAAAAGCACTGGAGAGATTTACAGGGACAGTACCAGAATTGTGTACCAGAAAGGATTGACAGGCCTACTCTCTTAGTAATAGAAGGCTGAGGGGTGCCTCCATTAAAATCTTTAAAAATATGAAAGCTTTTGTGAGAGTGGAAGCTGAGAGAATGCTTTGTGTTGTTAGGGATGAACATGACCAGAGATCGTTATTATAAGAGAATTATCAAGAAATCTATTGAGGAAATTCAAAATAAATCTCTTCAGTCAAAAGTGATGAGAATATGGAATATACCACAGCAGGGAGTAGTTGAAGAGAATATTATAGATACATTTAAAGGGAAACTATACATGCAGATGAGATGGGAGTCAATGAGTATAAAAGTAGAGAAAAGCTGGGAGGAGGCATGACTGCTGCATAAACACTGGCATTGGGTCAAATGGCTTTTTCTGTGCTGTACATTCTGTGTAATCCTATGTAATTTAACAATTTCATGCGGTATAAGTTTAATAGGATGCCATTTATTCCTCAAATATAAGCACAAACGTAGTGCCATCTTCAGTCTAGAAGCAGAAAACAATAACTGTGAATCAGTGTTTTAGTACAGTTCTTGCTTCAAATTATGAACAGGCTATGGGTAAATTACATGTTTTGCAAAAAACACTGAAACTGTATTGTTGTAACTCCATTGTGTCAATGCATATGTTGATCCATTGGTACACTAATTTCTGCTGTCTGAAAAAGTTTAACTTTGCAGAGCCATATAATGAAATAATAAATCCAATGATCAAAGTCTTGGTCAAAGTGGTAGGTTTTAAGGAGTATTATAAAGGAGCAAAGTGGGGTATACAGACAGATGTGTAGGAGCAATTTTCCAGAGTTTGGGGCCAAGGTAACTTGAAGGACAGCCACCAGTGTTGGAGCAAATGGAGATATTCAAGAGACCAGAATGAGAGGAGTGCAGTTATCTTGAGAGATTTGTGGTGCTGGAGCTGTTTTCAGGGGTAGGGACAAGCGTGGCAAATGAAAACAAATAGGAGAATTTTAAAATCATGGCATAGGATCCTATGTCAGCATCCAGCATAGGAGTAATATGGGAATAGGACTTGGTGCAAGTTAAAATATAGAGTTATGGAAGTCTATAGCACAGGACCCTTTGGCCCATTGGGTGTGTGCTGGTCAAAAACAACTATCTCACTATTCTAATTCCATTTTTCAGTACTTGGCCCATAGCTTTGCATGTTTTGGCATCGCGTATATATCTGAATACTATTTAAATGTTACGAGGATTTCTTCCTCCACTTCCCTTACAAGCAGTGAGTTCCAGATTCCCATCACTGTTGGGATGAAAACATTTTTCCCCTCATTGTCTCTAAATCTCCTGCCCCTTACCTTAAAGGAATGTCCCATGGTCATTGGTCCCTCTAACAGGGGAAAAAGTTTCTTCCTGTCTACCTTATCTATGCTTCTCAAGATTTTATATATTTTAATCATGTCCCCCTTCAGTATCCTCTGTTCCAAGGAAAACAGTCCCAGTTTATCCAATCTCCCTTGATAAGTAAAACTCGCTAGCTCTGACAACATCCTGGTAAATCCTTTCTCCCTCACCAGTGCACCCTCACTAGTGCAATCACAATGCTCCTATAATGTGGACTCTAGAACTTCACAATACTTTGTCTGTGACCTAACTAATGTTTATACAGTTATATAGACAGCAAAGATTTAGTTGACCTCAAGTTTACAGAGTGAAGAATGTGAGAAATCTGCCAAGAGTGGATTGAAATAGAGTATTGAGGTAAGAAAGACGTAAATGAGGGTTTCAGTAGCAGATCATCTGAGATTGGTGTTACAATCTATGTACACACTGATAACGGGAAGTTCAAATTTTGTTTAAAAGTTAGTAGCTGTAAGGGTGACACAGCAAGATTTCACATTATAAGAGTTTTACAATAACAAAAGACTAAAAACACTATAGACTAAACATTATTTTGGGAGGCAACTTATATTTAAATCACAAAACAGAACATGCTCTTGTTTTCTTTTAGCACAGTTGAAAACATGCTTCATGAATATACTTTATACTGTCTATCAAGTAGACCTTCCGTTCTCCTGGACTTGTCCAAGGTGATTCTTAGCTCCCAGAGGTTTAATTATGGGCTGTGTTTATTGGCAAAACCACTGTTACATATAGCAGTCTGTGAGTTTGAAAAATGAGAGAGCTGCACTTTGAATGAATGTGGTTAAAAAAAACGACCGAGACAATTCTGCTAAGATTTGTTCCAAGCAGCAAGCATGTAAACAAACTGCAACAATTTCAGTGACTTAAATTTTAAACTAATTGTAAGATTCATGAAAAACGGCAACCATTATAAATCATACTTCTGATGGCTGCTCAATCACCTAGTCTCCATAAAGGCATAGTGTGATGTTAACCTAACTCGGAGGCTGTATTATGATTGTAACTGTGTATTTAAAGGTCTTTTAAGTTGAATTACTTTCCTTTCCTTTGCAGTCATCCTATCTTTGTGTTAACTTTTTCTGTTGATTTGCCTTTTATGTTGGACCTCCATTTAATCTATTGACCCATTTAAGTTAACCCCCCTTCTGGGTTCAGGCACCCTTGCCAGCCACTTCCAGTTCAGTTGAATGAGTTGGTGTGGCTGCCTCGTTTGATGAGGATAATGGGCTCCGTTAGCCTTCATCACTAACACTGTAATCTCTTAAGTAGTGGAAGCCTGAGCCCCTCTGATTGTAAGTGTTGTTGAAGTACTCAACATGGTAAGTCTTCATTGCATGGTTGCTCACTGGTTAGCACTGCTGCCTCACAGCACCAGGAACCCAGGTTCGAATCCACCCTCAGGTGACTGTGTGGAGTTTGCATATTCTCCGTGTCTGTGTGGATTTCCTCTGGGTGCTCTGGTTTCCTCCCACAGTTGAAAAATATGCAGGTTAGTTAGATTGGCCATGCTAAATTGCCCACAGTGTTCAAGGATGTGCAGGCTAGATGGATTAGTCATGGTAAATATGGGGTTACAGCGATAGGTTAGACAAGTGGATCTGGGTGGGATGCTTTTCGGAGGGTCTGTTTGGATTTGATGGGCTGAATGACCTCCTTCCACTCTGTAGGAATTCTGTGATTGCATCCACATTTATTCCTATGAGTAATCACTTTAGAGGCAGTGGTTCTAATTTAAAAAAATTGCTGTATCAGGTTCTGTCCTCAAATCTATTTAAACATTCTTGATGTGAATTTGAAAGAAAACCATTTAGCCTATTGACCCTATTCATTTGGTGGAATGTATTTCATAGCAGTAAAGCATATGAGATACACTTTGTATTTTGCATATTATTCACTCTTGGTGAATTGCTGAGAGTCATTGGGGTGAGGAATGTCAGTAATGGACAGCAAATGATTATCATTAGCTAGCATCAGCCTCATGCCCCCTGAGGGTCACACGCAGACAGAGCCAGCAATAGTACCATTCTCATTATATTCAGCTCAATGTCAGGTAAGTGCCCCCTACTACACCACTGGGAGGATTTTCTTGACCGAGTTCTCTGAAGTGCAGTTCAGCCAATTTGAATTGAATCAGATGTTAAATTTATTGTATGAATCTGAATGTGTAATTTTAAATGGGGGAAATAATTTCTTCCTGATGCTACCAAGAAATCTTAGTGGCCGCCCTTCTACAGCCTTTTTGTCACCAGTCTTACTAAAACAAAACTAGAAGGACAAGGAGCTGCAACAGAACAAAGGAATCCACAACCCGCTAGCACTCTTTTTAGATTGCATTGTGGAACATGAATGGAAACAGGTTAGAGCATTAAAATACTTCCTCGCAGAAGATCGTGAGTATCTTGCAGTAATGATATTGTGATAAGAATTTGTTCCAGAAAAATTGTAAGTTCTGTTACTCAAAGCACATCATTGAGGTTTTGGAGTGGGATATCACACTCTTAGGTTTAGAATTGTGCTTCCATGGGAAGTATTGTGTAAATTACAAAGAGCAATACAGCACACTAACAAGCCCTTTGGTCCACCAAGATTGGGCTGAGAATTGGTGCTATTTTAAAATGTGGATGGTATCTATTCCCTGCCTATTTATGCATCTGTCAAGATGCCTCTTAAATGTTGTTATTGTATCTGCTTCTGCCACCTCCTTTGCAGTGCAGTCCAGGCACTAACCACCCTCTGTGTAAAAAGAACTTGCCTCTCATGTCTCCTTTTACCTTAAGCCTATGTCCCCTAATAATTGACAATTCCACCCTGGGTAAAAGACTCTGACTCATATTTATCCCTGCCTCTCATAATTTTGTAAACCTTTTTCAGGTTGTTGCTCAACCTCCGAAGTTCAAGTGAAAATAAACTGAGTTTGTCCGATATCTCCTCATTGCTAATACCCTCCAAACCAGGTAACATACTGGTAACATCCTGGTAAACCAAACCTTCCACATTCTTCAGGTAGTGGGGCGACCAAAACTGTATGCAATATTTCAAAGGGGGCTTAACTAAAGTTCTGTACAGCTGCAACATGACTTGCCAATTTTTATACTCTATGCCCCGAATGATAAAGGCAAGCATGCCATATACCTTCTTGACCTTTTATCTTTTGAGGGAAATGTAATTCTCAATGGGTTAAATTCACAAAGCAGCAGAGCTAGGAACAGTAATTCAGAATTCAGAGGAGACATCTACTTCAGAGTAATTTAGATAATTAAAGTTGTTTGGAATTCTAGTGAATGTTCACAAATATTGAGATGAGCTCAGTGTGAGGATAACTGCTGAGAATTGGTTTTGTGCTGTAAATTCTATGCAGATCTTTATTTTAGTAATGATGGATTTCTGTGAGAATGGATCATTAATTGTAGTTGACAGGTTTGAGTTTCTGAGTGGGAGATGGAGTGACAATCACAGTCTTTCACTTCTGCTCGGGAAGAAGAAAGAAGATATTTGGTCAGCCAGACAACAAGGCTTGGGGGAGAAACCTAGATCAGAGTGGTGCTGGAAAAGCACAGCAGGTCAGGCAGCATCCGAGGAGCAGGGAAATCGATGCTTCGGGCAAAAGCCCCTCATCAGGAATGGAGGTTTCCAGCATCTGCAGTCCTCACTTTTGCCTTGGGAAGAAGCCTAGTCTAGCAAGGAAAACCCTGGTGATATCAAACCTAGAGCTAGTCACAAACAGCAGGCCAAATAGGAATAGTTAAGAGTAGTAGAGAGAGTGCAGTGTATGGTTCATTACTTTTCTTGTTCTCTTGAATTCAGGCATTTTGATGAATTGAGGTGAGATTTGTTTATAATGATCTTTCAGCACTTAGAGCAATGTGATTTTCTCTCTTGGAAATACTTGATGGTGTCTAATATTATTGTTTAATGTGTTTGAGATAATTTTTTTATGCTTTCCGATACAATTGGGGCAGCACAGTGGCTCATTGGCTAGCACTGCTGCCTCACAGCGCTAAGTACCTGGGTTTGATTCTAACCTTGAGTGACTGTCTGTGTGGAGTTTGCCACATTCTCCCCATGTCTGCATGGGTTTCCTCCCACAGTCCAAAGATGTGCAGATTAGATGGATTAGCCATGGGAAAAGCATGGTTACAGGGAAAGGTAGGGGAATGGGTCTAGGTTGGTGTGGACTCGATGGGTTGAAAGGCCTGCTTCCACAGTGTAGGGATTCTATAATATGGCTGTTTTTACATTTAAAAGCTGACTTTATCTCACCAATGCATTTCTGGCTACCTTCAGTATGATTGGAGAATCATGCATAAGAGCTGAAAATGTGTTGCTGGAAAAGTGCAGCAGGTCAGGCAGCATCCAAGGAGCAGGAGAATCGACGTTTCGGGCATGAGCCCTTCTTCAGGAATGAGCCCTTCTTCCTGAAGAAGGGCTCATGCCCGAAACGTCGATTCTCCTGCTCCTTGGATGCTGCCTGACCTGCTGCGCTTTTCCAGCAACACATTTTCAGCTCTGATCTCCAGCATCTGCAGTCCTCACTTTCTCCTCAAATCATGCATAAGGCTGCATGTGAAAGTGGAAATACTCAGCTGATCAAATATGAAGTGCAGAAGCATCAAATTCAATCCAAAACATTAACTGTTTCTCTTTCCACAGATGCTGTTAGATCTGCTTAGTATTCCCAACAATTTCTGGTTTCATTTCAGATTTTCAATGTCTGTAGTATTTTGCTTTTATGTCAAGCTCAGATCATGGATATTATTGTTATGCTCCTAACTTTTATGATGATATGATTTGATATTGGGAAAAATTGACCCATTAACAAATATAGTCCCTTGGAATGCTTATGGTAGCGACTCATCACAATGTAACAAAGCAATATCCCAGGCAAGGCCAAAGCTTGTAACAGGGAGCAGATTGCCTTCATATTATCTTAGCCTCCAAAAGGAAATGAAAATAATTTCATTCAAGTTTGTATTTAATGCATCAGCACATAACTCAACTCAATATTAGGCTGATAGACAAACTCTGCAGCAACTGATGAATGTGAACCTGTGTCGATGCAAAACTGCTAGATGTACTTTTCAAAATGTTTTGTAGGCAATCTATAAAATGGTTTCTTCTGTGATGAAGATGCCAGAAGATGAGTCAACACCTGAGAAAAGGACGGAAAAAATATTCAGACAGATGGATACCAACCGAGATGGTGAGTTCATGAGTTCTACAGTAATCTCGAGTCTTTATCTCTTACAAAATTTCACCAGACAGCTCATCTTTATAATCTATTACATAAGACATGACACTGTCAATAACCTACAAGTCAACATTTATTGACTGATAATGTTTATACAATCTCTGCAAATAACTTGGTTGATATCACTGATTAAAAACAGACCACAAGTAATTTGGTGCTAGAATATTCAGCAGTGTTGGTTGAAAGTACAACCCTTTATCCATAGCTCTCTTCATAATAGAGTATTTATAGAATATGCTACTGTGCATGGCACTTACCTTTTACGGCAAGTATCTTGGAGAACTCCCAAAGGATGTATTTAAAAGGGGAAGCAAAACATAAACTGTAACTTTATACATTTCTTACCAAAGTGACTAGTTGAAGAACATAAAATAAATGCTAAATGTTTCAGTTCCATTTACACATGCATGAATACAATATTATTAGCACTTTTTAACTTCACCATAAAAATTCCTATCTGTTGTTGATTCAGTGTTTTCTAAGCACAAACTAAGACTGTCTGAAGTAATGAGTGCATTAAAATAGCACAGAGGAATTAAATGTGTCTTTGTTTTGGTAGCCACTGATATTACTTTACCTTGAAAATTATCATTACATTTTTTCAATTACAATATTTCCTTCTGTCCTGCTGACCCATTAATCTATAAACACTGGCTATCTCTGATGCTTAGGCTCAAGTTGCTATTCTTCAAAAGTGTGTTAGATGCTGAAAGATTTTATTTTTCTCTCCACTTTTGTCTGCATTTGCTGAAGAGCTACAGTATTAGATTATTTTCAGTAGCAGCTTAAAATAACTTTTTTTTATATAGATGAGCCTTTGGGCATTGACAGATAGGTCCATCATGAGGGCAAACACTGTCACAGTGGAACCCACTGATTACTTATCTATTGTTAACGCACGGACATTTTCTAGTATTGGTCACTGAATAGCAGTCAGGAGTAGCAAATTTCCCATCATGAGCACAGCCTAACTGAGATTAATTTGGGCCAGCAATAGGGATATTTTGTCCTGTTTAATCAGTTATACCAAGCTTTTAGAAACCAGGGACTATCAGAATGCCAGTGTTGTCAAGCAATTTATTTGTGGACTAATATTATAGTTGAGTCTGATATCTTGTCTGTGAGCTCTGGTTCTTTCTCCGTAAGCCATCCTCATATATCGGTTGTAACAAGGAGCACTGAAATTGGTTATCTTTATTAGCTCCCCAGTCTGGGACACGGACATGACCCTCGCATGTAAATCTGTAATGAAAAGGATTCCAGCCTCTAGTGACTGTACAAACTCCACACAGACATTCTCCCAGTGTCTGCGTGGGTTTCCTCCGGGTGCTCCGGTTTCCTCCCACAGTCCAAAGATGTGCAGGTCAGGTGAATTGGCCATGTTAAATTGCCCGTAGTTTTAGTCAGAGGGAAATAGGTCTGGGTGGGTTACTCTTCAGAGGGTCGATGTGGACTGTAGGGAACCTAGTCTAATTTAAAAAGAACAATGAGAGGAGAATATCCGCAGGAGTTGAATTGTTATTTTCCAGAATGTACTTCTCAACAAATTTATTACACAGCAATGTATTTTGATAATGTAGACTTTCATAAGCCTTTACTGATGTGATTTTTTTTTTAATATAAGCAATACAATCTTGTTGGCTGATGAACTTCAATACAATTCCAGAAATTGGACTCAAGATAATGATGAAAGATGTGGTATATTTTCCAAACCAAAAGACAGCTGAATCAGTCATTTCTTCGTATTATAAGCTAATAAGCAAGTTGGATTGATATGTTAAAACAGTTTACATTTGAACACTCTTCTCTTGATGGTTCAGCCATTTAGATATATTACATCTGTCTCTAAATTTACATATTTTAACCTTTCCAGCAACTGAAGCCACATTTGTGCCAGATTGGCATCATTTTGATTCTATAAATAAAACACTCGTTGCTTTTCAAAGGACCAATTTGGCTTTACATCTCAAAACCAAATTTCTTCATCCTGACCAATCTGATGATGAAAGAACCTGCCTGTTAATTTTTAACATCCGGACTGCTATTTGAATTTGTGTTGAAAAAAACAGTTTCCATCATTACTGCAGTTACTTTTTAAAAATGGGTTTATCCAATATATCCACACTGATCTGTGATATATAATATTGAGGTAAGCTAAATCATCGGAACTGGAAACATGCGGAAGGGAAATGAAGCTGAGGGGAATATGTGCCTGTCATGGTTACATCTCTTTCCAAAGTCCATTATTACTTCGAGTCTTTGCATGTTTTTCTCATGCTGTTTTGTACCTAACTTTACAATGCACTGACCTACATGGAGACTGTGGGAGATCTTCTACCTCACTCTTGACAGTTAAGATTTTTCAGCTAGTTATATGGATTAATTCACAATGAAAGAGCATGAAAACCATTTGGCATTAAGATGTGAGGGATGAAGTGTTGATTTAAGTGCAGATTTAGGCAGTTCAGTGGTGAAAAAAATGTTTTTTGAAATACACAATTACATCTGATGTCTCGAGAAATGTAGTGCTTGTTATTGAAAATTTTTAAAAAATAAAAATATTGTGTTCAGAACTCTGCTGTATATATCATGTTCCCATTCATCTGTACTTTCCATTTTTCCAGTCTGCTTGACTATTCTTAAATTATCTATGTTTAGATATTCTCCTTTTTTTTATAGGAAAGCTATCCCTTGAGGAGTTCATCCGAGGTGCCAAAAGTGATCCTTCTATCGTCCGTCTCCTTCAGTGCGATCCCAGCACTGCTGGGCAATTCTAATTCCAAAATGAAGAATACGACATTTAGTGTGACTGTGTTTCTGCTTCCTGCAATTACATCACCAGTGGCTTGGCCACTTGTTTGTGGCTGAACATGCCATCTTTTAGCCCTGTTTGCTTTTTAATTCTGAATTTGTAAATGGCTGTTTAATTAATTAAACACTGTGTCTGGAATTATTACAGAATTTTTTCAGCTGTGTGAATATATTGTTACAATGATTGTAGTTACTTTGAACAGAAATCTTTTAGGTATTTTTTAAATTTGGAATAGAGAGGGGATAATTTATAAAGGATTTGATTTTGTTTTTCTGTAACCTTGTGCCTCTTAGTTGTGGAACTGGAAGGAACAGATAATTACGTCTGTGAGAGATGAGCCCTAGCAGATCAAATGCTGGTTACTTTTCATCCCATTACATTCAAATAGAAAGAAAAGCAAGCAGTACATAGTTTGGTGAATGTTTATGTTGTAACCTTGTGTGAGAAATGTTAATATTCAAGTATATTAGGAGTCAGTCAAATCCAGTGTTTTAGCATTAAGAGGGTGAATATAAATCTGAGATGGAATTCCTCTGGAGTTTATAATTAGGATGCTCAATATATTAGAGTTGCTAAACCCAAGTTAAATGAAGTTCTAGTCTGTCAATTGAAAGATGTGGAAGGGAAATGTATTCTGTAAAACTACTTATTGTAAAGCTCTTTGTCAAAGAGCTTGTTGTGCTTTGCTATGCGGTCAATCCCTGTTACAGTGCACACAAGGTGAATTCTTAAAGTTTGACAGCAGTGTAAAATAGACAACAGCAAGGTAGTGTACCTAACCCCATTTTCCTTCCAGTTGACTTCAGTTGAAAGCTTTCCAAAGGGAATTGCGATCAAGTGTAGTCTAAAATGAAGATAACAAAAGTTTATTAGACCAGGGCATACAGATACAATACTGTTTCCATTTTAAAATCATTTATTCTGTTTTTATTTTTAAATAGTACTTTAATTTTGTTCTACTAATTATGGTTAAATAACAAAACTTGCAGCAACTTGCAAGTTGGAGGATTGATGTCTCTTGGCATGTTGAGGAATTGGGAGATATTGAGAAGTTATAATTCCACCACTCATGGGAGACTGCAATTAGAGTTTGATTAGTTTACAGAGGAAGGTCTGCCATAACTGTGAACAGCAGAACTTATAATGGAAGAAGTAGTGCATAAGTCGTACATGTACATATTTTAATATAGTTTATAGGACACTATACTGCAGGCTTCACAATAACACACAAATAATTGTCTCCCTTAAATAATGCTGGTAAATGTCTATCTGCAACCTTAACAAATCTTTTTTCTTGCTTTTCAGTTTAATCTTCCAGAGAATGCCTTGCAGTTCATAACATATCCTCACATCTTAGCATGACTATTTTCCTTACTGCTATTTACTGTTTCCTCAATATAGCTTACTAATGGGAAAGTCTCATGAAGAATATGCACAGACGATTGAGAGAACTAAAAATGTAAATATCGTAGATCATGCCAAAAAGTGACCCAACTTTTTATTTGTTTTAGAAGTCATGCTTTTCTATGTGCTCAAGTTACAAGTTGACTTTCCCAAATATTTCCGCTATGAAATGCTATACTTGCATTAGTGATTGGCCTAAATTTTTCATCCTCAGAGTGATGTGTTTTCCTTACTTTGAAATATATAAGTTGGGATAGGAAATCAAGTAGATAATGCAAAGGAATCTAACTATCTCTTACCATGCCCACATGGAGAGGACCATGTAAGACATGGTGAAAGAAGTGGGTCCTGCAGTTAAACAAACAAAGCTCCAGGCTGTTGCCAAGCTAGGAGTGGTAACATTTGCTAACTCAGCAAATAACTGCTAGAGCAAGGAAATTCTGTATTGGTGAAAAACTGCTGTGAGAATAGAAGAAGGAGAATCTGACCTAAAGAAGATGCCCAGGACCAAATATGCCTTCAGAATAGGGACCAACTACTGGCCTGATTTTGAGCAATATGCATCGGAATGGGCTTCTAGAAATCATCAAATTGTTTATGCCAGCACCAGAAATGAAATTTATATACATGCACTGTGTATATATGCAATGCTGCAAGATTTTACGACCAACATCTAATTGATGTGACTATGTCATGGAATAAAAACTGTCTAGTATTGTGGTAGAGGGACTAAATCACTTGGTACCTACCCAAAGAACAGATGCCAAAATGGCCTGTTCCCAGCAATTTGTCATCAAAAAGTGGCAAAATCACAAATACCCATTGGGTCATGTTAGGAACATGGGCAAAATTTCAATGAAACTCAAATGCCAGTAGCCAAACTGTGCAATGGAAAAGTTATAAAACAATTGATTCCAGTGGAACTTACAAGTCATGAGAAGACCAGATTCACATACTATCCTGCAATGATATTAAAATACTTGATAATTTTCAAACTTAAAACCATGCTGACCCTCAAGTTCCCTGCTTTTGTTTACATCCTTGACAATGGCTAGATAGATGAAGATTGAATATAGTTATGGAATAGTCACATTTGGAATAGGTATCCCAATGGCCTATGTCAATATTCAGATTATTAGTGTGAGGCTTGTTCAATTCCCACATGACTAGTGAGATCAGGTATATCACTTAGTTATATACCCAGCCGGGGCAGAGTGTTGGGTTATGATTGACTTCCATAATTCAGCAATTCAATGCATGACTCACCATGTTCATGGTGGATGGTTGACGGACAGAAAAACCTTTGCAAAGCACGGGGAAATATGTATGTTGCTCCACTTGATGTTTTGTGTGAATTCAGTATCAAGTTGTGAAATTGAGTGTCATTAAATCATTCAAAAAGTATGGGAGTGATTTTATGTGGAGGGGTGGTGAATGCCACAACAGAGTGGGATCCTTACAATGATGCCATAGCCATAGTGACTGAGAATGAACATTGGCAGATGCTGAAAACTATGAATTTAATGGTTTTAAAACATTTTGATAGTAGTTAGAGATATTTTTGTGCAATTAATTCACTAAATAATCCCTGTCACATTAAGCTAATATAAATTACTGGTATTCTGCTGTTTCTCACATTCAAAATAGCAACCGCCCTACACCAGGCTTTCATACTTGCCATGTAAAAAAAACTTTCCTATTTCTAAGGCTTCACAGATTGACTTGTACACCACAATCTACAGTATGCTCAAGTGCACAACCAGGAAAACAACTCGTGTCACAATTCAGAAACTTTAATTGTGTAATGGGTCAGTCTACAGAAAGCTTTACACTGTCATTGTGCAGAAACATACTTTTCCTGCAATGGTCATCTCTCTGATCAATTAACATTCAATCACTAATGCTCAACTATCCTAACCAACCGATCAATAGTAAAGTAGCCTGGGAGGTTTATTTGTCTTGAATTGAGAGTTAGTTGCAAACAAAATCTTAGTTGAGGAGGAAAAACAAACTGTTGTCAATTAAAGTATAACTAATTTATGCAGATCACCTTCACTAAGAATCCAAGATAATTGACTAAACTAACCAGAAACTTCAACTGATATTGGTATATGTCTGGTTGTATGTATATGAGGGATCCAAGTACTGAATTGCATTTACTAATGTTAAGGATAGGTGTTCTGTGTTGGCATGCAACACCAAGGGAGAAACATAAGTAATTTACAAATTAATTGGTTTCTGTAGTTTATGTTTTGCAAACAAAATCATTTGATGTGTGTTTTGAAATCTACAGTGTTCGAAGTGTTAAAATTTCTCACTACAATTTCAATAGAAATTTGCTGTTTCTATTCCCTTAATTGAATTGTGGGCAGAATCGCCTCATCATGATTAGCATGTGCTATGTAGCTATGTTGTGTAAATTTCCTGCAACATCATGGCATAAAAATAAGCAAGGTTTGTGTTGTGATTTTGTTTGCATGTATATTCTTGAACTTAATGTTTTTTATGTTCTATTCAAAATAGAGAAAAGAGTTTCCTTTTATCTCCTGTGTCATTTGGGTGTAATTTCCACTTGTATATTAGATTAGAAGTTTTACAGTGTATAGAATTCCAATCATTTGCGTGCTTTAGGATTACATTCCATTCCCTCTGTTGTGGTGTATTAGTGAGACAACAATGAAGTTGGTGAATCTCTTGCTCATTTTGCTAGAAGTTATATTATTATAAAATGCATGCACCTTCGTGTGCTATAGTGTATGCAGAAAATCAGAGGACAATCCACTGCCTGTTTATGAAATTCATTTTGAAAGTATTGAATTGCAAGGAAAATTCAATTAGCTACTATTAAACTTGCAAGGATTTTCATAATTGCAGATTAACCTCATATTGCATATTTCATAAGTATTGGATAAGTTTTGATCATGTTAACAAATTCATGCTGATTCACAAAGATGATGTTAAAATGAGATTAAGTTAAACCGTTCTATTGTTTCTACACACACAAATATTAATATGCCTATATAAATGAGTTCTTAGTTCATCTGCAATAGGAAGGTTATTTCCATAGTGCAACTGTATTCTAATGTTAAAGAAAGGAAATTGGTATTTGAAGATGCAATCTGAAATAATCACAAACTACTTATTTTTAATCTTGCTGCTGGTGTTCTGTTTACTAAGATTATGAAAACGTTTCTGGATTACATATTTTGAGAAACCTACAATTAAAGGGAAAGGCCACCTCTGCTTTTGAACTGTGAATTCCTGAATGTTTTATAACATGATGTGGTGACAAATAATGTGGTGGTCTTCAAACAGGATATCTTTCAATCTTGAAATATGTTTGAGAGAATTGAGAAGGCAATTAGATTAGGTTAGATTAGATTAGATTCCCTACAGTGTGGAAACAGGCCCTTCGGCCCAACCAGTACACACCAACCCTCCGAAGAGTAACCCACCCAGACCCATTTCCCTCTGACTAATGCACCTATCGCTATGAGTAATTTAGCATGGCCAATTCACCTGGCCTGCACATCTTTGTGACTTTGGGAGGAAACCTACGCAGACATGGGGAGAATGTGCAAACTCCACAAAGACAGTCACCCGAGGCTGGAATCGAACCTGGGACCCTGGTGCTGTGAGGCAGCAGTGCTAACCACTGTGCCACCCCTACTTGAATGGCAGTACAGAGGCAAAGACAGAAATTGGTGGAAATGCTCAACAGGTCAGGTGCCATCTAACAAATGAGAAATAAGATTATGTGAGAAGTTCATCACCTTTTGTCAGAATGGAACAGAAAATCTCGTCTTGCTTTTGTTTCACTTTCCAGCATCTGCGGTATTGAATCAGTGTTAGTGATTGTCTACATGGAGAGGTGAGACCATAAGACATGGGAAACATTCAGGTCTGCTCAGCCATTCACAAGGTCATGGCTGATCTGATAATCCTCAACCTCATTTTCCTGCTTTGACATGTTTGATGACACAGTCTCCACAGCCTTCTGTGGCAATGAATTCCACAGATTATCTATTCTCTGAGAGAAGAAATTCCTCCTCACCTCTGACCTAACTTGGTAAACCTTTATTTTGGGATTATCATCTCTAGATCTCTATTCTCCCAGAAAGGAAAATAACCTTGCAGCATTTATCCTGTCATTCTCCCCCCACCTCCCTAAAAATCCTTTATGTTTCAATGAAGTTACCTCTCATTCTTCTAAACTCCAAGGAATTGTGGGATCATGATCAATAATGACCAAGGTCAGTGAATGATGTAGGCTATTTTAAGCATCCGCAGTAGCACAGTTCCAGGCAGCGATGGAATGCAAAGTACAGTTTTACAGTAGCCTCTTTATCCACCGTTTTTACATTAACATTTTAGCACTACGTTGTCACATGGTTGTATATGTTGTACATACATTTGTATGACCTCTATCCTGGAGAAGTAGGAGATGGTTTAAGCACTTGCTAAATGCTGGCTATTACTCCTAACGGGATTAGAGCATCTGTCCGGTCTGAGTTTGCATAATTAAGAGGTGTTTGTCCTTGTGCCTTTAAAGTTAGTAATGTTCGTAAAAATACTAGACCTGTATGATATAAATAAAGGAGAAATTACACGTGTACTAAATAAAAGTATAGAGGATATTAAACTGATCTCCCACAGCTGGGTCATGAGATTTCATTTACTATTACTGGTTTTGACGGTTCTTACACGTTCATTCAGGCGCTGTTTGGATAGTAAGTTTCTTAAAGGGGGTAGCGGTCTGATTTAATGTTTATTTTAAAAGTATAAATCCATATGTTAGTACAAGATGGTAAACCTAAATAAAAGATAGAAATTGGTAGTACAGTGTCGGACAAGTCAGTTGCATATAAGGAAATTTTAGAGAGATAAATAGCAGCAGACTGTAGGGACATGTTAGTGGAGAAAACTACTTGATGTCCTGCAACCTATTCAGGTCCCGAGAAAGGATTCATAGAATCATAGAATCCCTATGGTGTGGAAACAGGCCATTTGGTCCAACAAGTCCACACTGACATTCCGAACAGTAACCCACCCAGACCCATTCCACTATATTTATCCCTGACTAATGCACCTAACCCACACATTCCTGAACACTATGGGCAATTTAGCATGACCCATTCACCTAACCTGCACATTTTTGAATTGAGAGAGGAAACCGGAACACCTGGAGGAAACCCATGCAGACACGGGGAGAATGTGCAAGCTCCACACAGACAGTCGCCCGAGGCTAGATTGGAACTCTGGTCCCTGGCACTGTGAGGCCGCAGTGCTAACCACTGAATCACCAGGGGCTAATTAATATGATCTTTCCATGAGTTATGGAGCTACGACAGTGGGGTGGCATTGTTCTGAGTAGGTTATAGTATTAACACTTATTCAGGGGTAACCTTTGATACAGAATCAAGTCTGATTGTTCTTTGTAGCATGGGGTCAATAAGAATTGAAAGATGTAAAGAAACAGTAATGGGTTAAATTTATGTTTAAGTTGTAAGAGTAAATGTACGCCAAAAATGCAGTTTTATGAATGAGTGAATGGAAATGCGGTATAGAGTGCTTGTAAGTGAGTTAATAAAGAGAATCATAATACAATATCTCTCAGAATACAAGCCCAACCTGCATAACTTCTCTTCATGATCCCTCCAGCCTTGTGAAACTTCTGGACTGCCTCCAATGTCAGAGTATCTTTCCTTAAATAAGGAGCCCAAACCATTGTTTTCTCAACGTGATCTGACTACTATCTTGCACAGTTTTAGCAAAGCCACACTACTATTCTCCTCCACTCCTTTTGAAATAAAGGCTAACATTCTATTTGCTTTCCCGATTACCTGCTGAACTTGGGATGCTAGCTTTTTGTGATTCTTGGACCAGCACTCTCAAATCTCTCTGTTTTGTAGCTCTCTGCCAGCGTTTTCTGCTTAAATAATATTCAGCTCTTCTCTCCTTCCTGCCAAATTCCAGAACCTCATATTTTGCCATATAATATTCCATATGTCAAGATTTTGCCTATTCACTTAACCTGCAAGACTCTTTGTGTTATCCTCTTCTCTTGCCTTACTACTTATTTTTATGTCAAATGCAACCTTGGCTATAATTCTTTCCTCATCCAAGTATATGAATTAAAGGTTGCCATCCTGAAAATGGTTGACTTGCTCAAACTACTACTACTCTTTTAAAATAAATGATTTCTAACCAATAAGAAACATAGCAACAAGACTAAGCAATTCAACCTCACAAACCTGTTTCACCATTCAAGTAGACAGTGGCTAAAATGCATCGCCTCATTTAGCCTATATCTAACCTTGCATACTCAAGATAATGCAAGCCTAACCTCAAGCAACCTGTGTTCACACTTTAACTTTCTTAACACAGAAGCAATTCCAGTGAATCTATGCTGCAGCCCTTTGAAGTTACAATATACCCCTCCTGAGGTTCAATAAAAGAGTTGAATATCATAATCAAAATAAAGTCAAATCAGAACTTCCTCTAACTCTAGCATGATGTTTGCCACTATGTATTTCAGTCTTTTTGAGCTTAAAGTCAATGTTCCATCAATGCTTTCATTAATGTTTGTACCTGTCCACCAGATTTAGTAATATCTGTTCATAGATTGGTAAGTCCATGCTCATTTGTAGTTTCCTCCTTTATCATTTAGAAAATGCCCTAATCCATCTATTACATGCAGCAGTGCTATCTTGCTCCATGGCAAATGCCACACAAGTGTTAAGCAATAACCATCTCCAACTGGAGACCCATAACCCCATGACATTCAAAGGCATGAACATGGTTGAATCTCACTGCATTATCAACCTGGGCTTTGCTATTGACTAGAAGTTTAGCTGAGTATAAGAGCAAATCAGGCTGGCATTTCTGCAGTGGATAACTCACTTGACTCCCCAAAGCCTGTCCCCTATCTACAAGTCACAAGTCAGGAACGTGATGGAATACTCCCAACTTTCCTGGGTGAATGTGGCTCCCCAAGGAGCTTGAAACCATCCAGCGCAAAGCAGCTTGCTTGATTTGGACCACATCCACTACCTTACACTCTCATTCCCTCCATCACTGGTGCACAGGGGGAACAGTGTGTCTCATCCCCACGATGTACTGCAATAACTTAGCAAGGCTCCTTTGACTCTTTCTAAAATCTAGCCTATTATTATTATTTTGCCAGTCAATCAATTTTTCTCAATGGCTGACTGTTCAAATCCTACATTTTATGTGCATACAGGCTGAAATTTGTTATTTGTCTGTGGCAATTTGAAATAAGATGGACAGCACACAAAATTGGTACATCCACCACATTGCTATGGCCACAGGCTCTCATGCTACACCTTTCTCTGTAACATTGTTCATTGGGGCCAAATAGCAGGCAGCCCTTCCCTTTTATAGACCCTGATTCTTTAAACATGAATTTACAATAATGCACAACAGGCCTAATAACCTAATTAGAATTGTCACTGACAAGAAATATGTTGCACCAGAATGGGAAAGGCTTCAGTGATGTGACTTTGAAGGATTTAGTCAAACAACTGGAGGCCAGATGCACACATCTATATTTCAGACCCAATGCACTGTCATCGCTTCCCCAACAGAACACCCTGGATTCGCCACTAATTCTTATACAAATATCCTTCGGGGAAAGAACCCTGCCAAGTAAGGACAGCAAAATGATTGATTCTTAACTGCCCCAGATTCTAGGGCAGTTACTGATGGGCACTAAATGCTTACTTGCTCAGTGATACTCACTTTGCAAGGAACAATATATAAGAAAGGAACTTCATCCACACCCCTATCATGCCACTTGCATGCACATCACTATCCATCATTACTAATCTACATTCCCTAATCAAACTGACTTGAGGTCGAATTTGATGATGGCTGGAAGGAGGGGAGGGGTGTACAAACCCACTTTGGAGTAAGTGAGACCCAGGGCCACACCTTGTCAGTGGTAGGCACGGGGATGGTTGTCCCTATTAAGGGCTGTCCCCACAAAACCTGCTAGCTACCCAGGGGGCCAGCAACCTGACAACAACACCCACAACTTGCTGAGGTCACTGCTGGGATTGCAACCACAGATTGAGGGCATATTGATGACCAGGTTCCCTAAGAGGTAGGTAGGTGGGCTCTGAGGATGTAGGAGCCAGTTAGGCAGGCTCAGATGGGGCTGTGGGAATTGCTAAGAGTTTGGGTGCCATTGCCTTGTCATTGCCACCCAGTGGCCCCCCTTTTCTGGAAAGAGAACACCCTAATAGGAAGGAGCCTGCCAGGAGGGAAAATCTCCATCCTCTTTTAGAAGGTTGCCCGATCCCTGGAACGGGAGAGGTATACTGCAGGATTGGCAGAGCTGTATCCCCCCTTGCTCTCTGTCAAGGCTCCCAAATAGGGTTGTTGGATGAGATCTTGGAATTGCTAACTCTGAGGCAGCAATCGAGACCTTGATTCCTGACAGCTGTGATACCCCTTTAATTTTTGTTTTGTTGGTGCATTCTGTCTAACAGAAAGCAAAGAAAGCCCTTTCTGTAGAGAGCCAATTTTCCTTCATTCAATAATCAGGATCAGCTTGCATCAACAATCAATGCCATATATCATTAATAATCAGGATCCAATTACATTTCCAACTGCGTTAACTATCATCAGCCTGTTGCTTCAATACTCAGGAAATGATTGCATCAGGAATCAAGATAATAATATATTCAAAATCAGAATTATTTCAATTAATAAACAGAACCCTACTGCCTCAATAGTCTAAATCCAGTTGTGGAAATAGCAAATTTCCAATTATGTCAGTAACAATGATCTTAAAGGTTAGTGCAAAGTGATCCTCTCCAAAGTCTGTTCAGCATCTACAAATCACAACTCAGGAGTGTTATGCAATGCACAGCACTTACCTGAATGAGACGCATGACACCATCCAAGACACAGCAGCCTACCTGGTTGGCAACATATCCATTACCTTCAACGTTCACTCCCTCCACCACTGACTGTCAGTAGAAGCAGTGTGTACTATCTACAAACACATTGCAGAAAATCAAAAAGTCTTAGACAGTACCTTCCAAACCATGTCCATTTCATTCTAGAAGGACAAGCATAGCAGATACATGGGAATGCCATCACCTGCAAGTTCCCCTCCAAACCACTTGTCGTCATGACTTAGGAATATACTTGGAAACTGTTCCTGGGTCAAAATACTGGAACTCCCTCCCTAACAGTATTTATGGGTCTATCTACAGGACATAGATTGCAGCAGTTCATGAAGACGATTCACCACCATCATCTCAAGGGCAACTGGGGATGGGCAATAAATGCTGACTCAGTCAGGAATGCCCATTTCCCACGAACAAATTTTAAAAAGCAGAGTCCAAAGACATGAATAAACCATATTTTAAAAGTTAATCAGTGAGGTGTTGCCTCAATAGTGTGGATCTTATTACATTAATCAGAATGCTCTGACATCAGTAACCCAGGATTCAGCATACTAATAATGAAGCTCATTTCATTCATGCTGAGTCCAAGACTCCTGTCACTTTATAATTCAGGATAATACTACAGTCCTTTTCAGCAATCAGCACTCCCACACCCACACTCCACAACTGCCCAAACACCCAGGGTCAAGAACTGAAGCCTACTGGTATTACACCACCACCCTCCCACCAAAGGTCAAGAAGTGAAACCTGCCTGTTCTACCCCTCTCCACACTTCTCACTCCTTCCTTCCACCCTACATACCCCTCAGGATCAAGAACTGATGATCCCCATCCCAACAACTGCAGTTTCCTCACTATCTTAACCCCCTCCCTGGCTTAACAACTAATTTAATCACTTGATTTTCATCCTGGAGTTGCACATTTGAAGCATTAATGAGGTGTTATCAGGCAAAAGGTTGTGAAGTTATACTAGGATATGGTCTACAGAATTACAGAGCCATGTGTGACTAATGGTGCTGAGGACCCCGAGAATAATGGCAATGTGCACCCTCTCTGCTAATTTATTTACTATCTGTACTGAATATTGCATTTAAAGAGATCCCACTGATATTGAACATGCACCAAAGCCTAAAAGCACCCAAATAAAAATCATCAAATTTCACTCATGCCACTATTTTTGTTTGATATAGCAAAGTCAGTCATTATTGCTTTTAAACCTATAACTGTACAATATCATTTTGGCTGTATCAGAGGTGGTTATGGAAGTGTTAATAACTGATATTCCTCTTTTAAATAAGATCTCTGGCAACTGAACTAAAAATATTCCTCGTAGTCATAGACTCATTTTGTGAAGAAATCAAATATCTCAGTGGAAACGTTTGTCTTGCTCTAAAATCTAATTTCAGTGTTGGCCAAAAAAAAACTGTACTGATTGAACAACGTGAACTTACAAACAAAACCAATGTATTCTTGTACAGGACTTCACAGTAGCTTCAAACATTTCTAGTTAATATTAACTATACTGCATACAGAAGTGATATGATGCCAAACATTTTGGCAATGTTGTTAACAGCATCTGGGGAGATGAATGTATTATATGCAGTTCACACTATCATAGGACATACCTAAAGCTCTTTATTATATGCAGAGAGTTTGTCCTGGTTTTGAGAGCGATCTTATGAAGTGTAAAATTAGAGCTATCCATATTTTAGCACCATGGGTGAAAAAGAACTGAGATTAGCATTTTTTTGTGACTATTTAATACTGGTCCTTCAGTGTACACCTTCTTGTTTGTATGATATCCAGTTTCCCGTACAGTAGTATACATTGCATTGCCATAGTCTGCCTGATAAACATTTCCAGAGTGGGACATGTTGTATTGCCATAGTGTATATGATATAAAATTCCACAGCATGATACATGTTGTATTGCCACAGTGTGTATGATATAAGTTTCCATAGGGTGGTATATGTTGTATTGCCACAGTGTGTATGATGTCACATTATTCTGGTTGTTACCTTGCAGATGTTGTAAGTCAAACGGCTGCAAAGCTCATGCACTTAGTACCAATATGTTCACCAGCAGTGTATTAAATGCCCTTTAATGCTTCACAGTATGACATAAGTGTTAAGCTGTAATTATTGACATTTTTCCTAAGGCTCACTTTTAATTAAAAATCATTATGTATGTATTTTACAGTTCCTTTTCTATTTTTGATTTTGGCAGACGTGTTAAAACAGATGCTCAGAAAGCATTTTGTGGCACTTAGCATGATTCAGTGTTGAACTGAGTAATGTGCACAAGAGAAAGGCAAAGTTTCACCTGTACATCCACTAACGTCATTTATTGTATCCATTGCTCCCGATGTGGTCTCCATTACATTGGGGAGACTGGACGCCTTCTTGCAGAGCGCTTTAGGAAACATCTCCAGGACACCCACACCAATCAACCCCAGCGCCCCATGGCCGAACATTTCAACTTCTTCCCCTCTCACTCTGCTGAGGACATGCAGGTCCTGGGCCACCTCCACTGCCACTCCCTCACCACCCGACGCCAGGAAGAAGAATGCCTCATCTTCCACCTCGGAACACTTCAACCCCAGGGCATCAATGTGGACTTCACCAGTTTCCTCATTTCCTCTCCCCCCATATTACCCCAGTTCCAACCTGCCATCTCAGCACCACCCTCATGACCTGCCCTACCTGTCAATTTTCCTTCCCACCTATCCGCTCCACCCTCGTCTCCGACCTATCACCTTCGTCCCCACCTCCATCCACCTATTGCATTCGCAGCTACCTTAGCCCCAGCCCCTCCCATTTATCTCTCCACCCCGGATGCTCCCTGCCTCATTCCTGATTAAGGGCTTTTGCCCGAAATGTTGATTTTCCTGCTCCTCGGATGCTGCCTGGCCTGCTGTGCTTTTCCAGCACCACTCTAATCTTGACTCTGATCTCCTTTCGCCTAGGTGATGCACATACCAGGCTTATTAACACATTAGGAAGACTGAGAAACCAGCACCTCACTGGATACTGGCACCTAGTGTAACCTGAATAAATGAAGTGGTCAGTAGTGCTCACCCAAGTCTATAAAGGCATCTGTCACTCAGGGGGTCCTGCCTCAGTAAGTCAAGGTCAGTCTCTGATATTAGTCCATGATTGTTCATCCAGTTGGGATTTTCTGCTCTCTGGGGAGTGAGTCACAGTTAATTCTGTAGCTCCACAGCAGCAAATCCAGGGGAAAGTGCTAACATGATCAGGGAGATGTGCAGCCATTGTCTGGGAGAGAATCCTTGAGTGTGGAAGCAGGCCATTTAGCTCATCGAGTGTATCCAGAGAGATCCAAACCTATTCCTTGTAACCCTACATTTCCCATGGCTAACTCACCTAGCCTGCACATCATTGGACAATTTAGCATGGCCAATCCACCTAACTTGGATATCTTTGCTCAATGGGAGGAAATTGGAGCACCCAGAGGAAACGCATGCAGACACGGGGAGAACGTGCAAACTTCACACTGACAGTTGCCTGAAGCTGGAATCGAACCTGGGCAGGTAGAAGCTCTTGTTGGGTAGAGCTCAGGTGGGGGGGTAGGGAGGGGTGAAGCTTATGGAGTTCACAGAAAAGACCAAAAGGAAATAGATCTGGATGTTCAAGGCCTAACCAATGAGTGAGATGGAGATTGGAAGCCACAGGCCAAGTTTTCATTGTCTCCTTCCTTCATGATGAAAATCAAAATTACACACTAGAGAAGAAAATGGCTGCAGCCACTCCCAGAGTGGGCTGGAGACGTACCTTGACTTTTGAGGGAAGGGGCTGCAAGACCCACCGATGTGAAGCCTTATAGAAGGCACAAACATTATACACAGACACTGGCACCATGCAGACCTGAGGGGTCCCTGATCACTGGTGATCTCAGATTCTGTTGGCTTTCTGTTGCTGTACATCATGCTGCCCCAGACAGCACTGACCAGTTCTTTCACATCAACACTTTTGGACGCTGAGGTCAAGTCAGAATAGTGATGGTTGATTGTGTGGGCCAATGGTGTTAGCAGAACTCTCAGCCCTGTACACAGATTGTTCCTCTTGCCTCCAGATGCTGCAGTAGATTCTCAACACAGACACCGATCCATGGTACATCCTGCATGGACATTGAATTAGGTATCATCCTGGCACACTTACATTGGCAGATACTCAAACACACTGATAGAAGGTCAAAATAGTGCAATTTATAGAAATGTAATCGATCATGGGATAGTGCATTGTCATCCAGGCCACCAAATTGTCCTCAATAAGTTTTCTGCTCCCTCCCCCTCCCCCACCCCCTCCACTACATCATATTGTACTCCTTGGTTCTACAATGTGGATATGGGGAGCAGGCTCAGAAGTGAGCCTGTCACATGTTGGTCCCTGTTGATCCCAAACAATGGCCAGGATTTTCAAATTTATCCTCCGATTTTGGCCGCATGCACCCATCCATCAGGAATGAGATAGCCAGCCTGATTGAGGTTATCCAATTGCTGACTCAGTGGGATCACTTCATCGGACAGTGATTTCTGCTCCTCCTGGTCAGAGGCTGGCATCAGCAGAACTCAGCAGGGCCACAGCAGAAGCCATGACTGGTGCCAGGCCAGCAAACCCCCAATATGAACTCTTTCTGGGGTGAGGCTTGCAGGGAGAGGGGTGTCAGAAGTTAGGGCAGTGGCAGCTCTCAAAGGCTGTGCTCCTGCCTGAGTTGGAGTCCCTTGGCCAAATTTGTGCAGATTTGGGCCCCAGAAAAAAATCTGACAGGCTGCCCTCACTGGTTTACCAGTCAGGAAGGCTGACTTTCACATCCACCTGCAGCTAAAATAACTGCAGCTTGAAGTGGGATTAGGCTTTCAAATCGTCATTAATCTGCTTTCATCGATGGCAGGTTACAAAGTGTAACCCTGGGCACCTGCTGCCCAGAACTTAAAGAAAGACTGATTATCCATCTCAGTAATTATGTCAGAAAAGCATATTTTAAGATTCACGATTTATTGAATTTGAGTGCTCAACCTCTGTCATTTTAAAATGATTATAGTTAATTTTAAACTATAACATTTGAAAGTATACAAAGGACCATTTAGTATCTTAATTAGTCTTTTTAGATGTTTTGATAAATCGCCTGGGCAGTTTGGACTTGAACCCAGAACCGACAGCTCAGGAGGTAGGGACACTATCGCAGTGCCACAAGAGTCCTTCAGGAGAGTCTCCGTAGCCTTAAACTGACACAGAACTGTACGAAATTAGCCAAAGCCAGCTCATGTGCTAATGGCCAAATGATCATTCTTCCAGTGTAGTTGTGCGTTGCACATGGAAACTTTCGCTGAATCCCTAGTCGTATTATCGCTGGACTGTGCATGTTCTGGGAATCTGAGTTGAAGTCCCAGATGGAATTTTTAAAAATCTGGAATTAGGAATCTAATAATGACCATGAAATCCTTGTTGATTGTTTGAAAAACTCACCTGGTTCACAGATATCCTTTAGGGAAGGAAACTGTCATCCTTTGCTGTGGGTCTGGAGTCATATGTAGTCCAAACCAGCTATGTGGTTGACTTGGAGCTGTCCAGTGGGATGGGCAATAAATGCTGGAGGAGCCCGCATCCCATGAATGAATGAATTTTTAAAAGTTCCGTGGGATGGGAAACTGAATTTTCCACTGGGCGATTCCTCTACCTCTTGATCCCTCTGAAAGTATCCATAAAAATCGGACACTTAATGTTTCATGAATAATTATTTTACTTTAATACTCGAGTTTAAGTTTCAGACTAACTTAAAGTGACCTCATATTTATCTCACATACCCGCAACTGCACCATGCACATTTACACCTGACCCTGACCCAACATCCCTCCAAGGACCAACACACTGATTCCCTCAGGACTTGACTCAGGGGACCCAACACAGTCCACTCCTCCCAGAGACCAACACATCCCCTTGTTCCAGACCTAACCTTCCCTTCCCTTGAGTCAGGCACTGGAGTAGATCTCCCTCTCCATCAGACTCAACTTGACCACTGCACACCCCTCCCCCACTCCTGGACCATACCCCTATTAAAAATTGAAACCACAGTTACCAGAAACTGCCTTATTTGACTATCTGCATCTTTAACATTCTTACCACATTTTACATCTTCTTTAACTCTCTTTATCCTTCAGGCCAATGATTTACTCACAATCTCCATCTCTCTGTGTATCCTCCACAGCCAGTGTGTTCTCATTTCTTAACTCTCCTACCTTGAGCTTGCAATATTATGTCCAGGTATCTATCCCCAAAGCAAACGCCTAGTTTTCTACAGGATCATGAGAACATGAAGTTTTATTGTTTTGAACAAAAAGTTAAAGTAAGAAGAACACGTAAAGGAAATACTTGAACCAAATCATTTTCAGGCATCGTTCATACAAAATGCCTGATTTTGTACTATGTCCAATGGCTAAAATGGTTTGGCTGGAGCAGAGATTCATATCATAAGATGATAAATAGGAACTAGGGTATGGCATTTAACCCCTCAAACCTGCCACGCCACTTAAGAAAGGAATTGTGGCCTGGGGTAGATCTTCCATGATCTTGTGGAGCCAGGTCCTATAATCCTCAACTCCTCGATATTTCAAGTATCTATTTACCAGCTCCTTAAATACTTTCAGTGATCTAGCCTCCACAACTCTCTGGAGTACAGAATCCCAGTCATTCACTACTCTGTAGGTTGGTGCTAATCAGTCCAAGATTTCCGAAGTATGTACAGTAAGCTCAGAGAATACTTTTCAATCAAAGGGTTAAAAGAAATATCTAACTCAGAACACAGCACAGGTGCTTTTGAAATGAACTGATCATTTCACATTTAAATGAAGCCAGTACTGTTATGTAAATGACCTTTTTGAATGCACATGCAGTTTTGATAGCTCACTGAACATTAGGGTAAACAGTGGCAAAGCAGTGGCACTGCTATGCGACAATGTTTCAGCTTTCAAACTTGACAAAAACAGAAAGGTGTGAGATGGGAGAAGACAGCAGTGAGGGAGAATCAGCTAAGACCAATGTAAGAGAAACAAAGTGATGGTGGACAAGGGGTAAAAGCAATTGGAGGAGGTGAGGAGGGTGGGGGAGGAAAACAGGAAGGAATGAAGAAGGTTACAGTGGCATGGTGGCTCAGTGGTAAGCACTGCTGCCTCTCAGTGGTAGGGACCCAGGTTCAATTCCAGCATCGGGCAACTGTGTGGAGTTTGCACATTCACCCCGTGTCTGCGTGGGTTTCCTCCGGGTGCTCCAGTTTCCATCCAAAGTCCGAAGATGTGCAGATCAGGTGAATTGGCTATGCTAAATTGCCCGTAGTATTCAGGGATATGTAGGTTAGGTGCATTACTCAGGCATAAATAGAGGGTAGGGGAATAGGTCTGGGTAGGTTACTCTTCAGAAGGTCAGTGTGGGCTTGTTGGGTTGAAGGGCCTGTTTCACACTGTAGGGATTCTATTCTATACAAATGAGCTGGGGAAGTAGGAAGGGGATGGAGAGAAAATGAAGGGTTAAGATGAGAAGTGAGGGGAACAAGAGGAGGATACAAGGAGCAGAAGTGGCAGAGGGATAGTTGCTACAGAGTGCAAGGAAAAGGTGACGAGGAGTGAACAATTAGATTCAGAAGTTCAAACAACAGCTAAGTATCTATACATTCATCCAGGGAGGTTAGGATTAGTCTTCTTTCCGATTACCTCTCCCAATGTAGAAAAAGTATACACATCTATTTACATGTGGAAGTTTATTTTGCTTTTTAAAAAAATGTACAAAAAATAAAATACAACTGTCTTTTTATAGTCTGAAAAGACCCCGAATCCCATTTCCAAAAATATTACCTTGTCTACAGTTTTTTTTTCACAATTTGTAAAAACGTTCAAGTTTCCCAAATCCTTTAAATAGCCCGGAGAGTAGTTTATACAGTCACTGTGTATAATCTCAAGATGTCTTTCAAACTTAATTATATAGACAAGAAGGAAACAGGTTTTATATTAAAAAATAAAAATACACAACTACTGTACCATGAAAACCCTCAACCCAAAGCATAATGGCAGTAAACATGCCTTATGTAAAATTTATATTGCACATTATAGACATTTTTACAATTATATATGCTATTTCTATTTCAAGTTAGTGTCAAGTTCTACTAAAGATGTTGTTACTGGTCCTCAAAGCTACCTAAAAGAACCCAAATAAAAACACAGATATCTCTGTGCGGCCTGGAGTGTTGGGTGAATGCCAATTTCATCACAAATGCATTTGACTAAAATGCAATCATCTGGAGAAGTTCCCATAATTACCGTAAAAGGCAATTGAACATATCTTATTGCTCTCCTGTTGGAGTAAGCATTACCTTTTCATTTCACAATCCTGTGTTCTGAGGTGTTGCTGGATGCATCTAGTGTCGATAAACCAGTATGTGATTAAACTGGAACTGCCTATTAGCATGACAAAGTAAGAGAGGACATTACCAGGCAGCACTGTATCAAACATCCAGTTAATAGCTAAAATTTTGCCATCCAGGTACTATCACGATTTTGCTTATTTTGAAGTCTTTGTGATGATAATTTAGTTCCATAAAAAAAAGTCAATATTTATATATGAAGTAAAATGTGGGAAGAAATGCCACTTATGCTTCATCGATTTCTGAAGTATGTACAGAGAACGTCCACTTGATTGAAGCAAACTCCTCTTCATCAGTCATTCATAGCTGGCCAGTGGTCACGTTTAGGTCTCCAAGATTGTCAAATTGTGATTCATCTCTCGAAGAAGGATTGTCTGTTGGTTGATTCCAAAACCCTGTTAAATTTCAGTCAGTGTGATTTTGAAGCTTTCACCCAGACTTTCAATGTTGAGAATGAAAGTATCTTCATTGGAGTAGTGTTCAATGATGTTGTCATCCATATTCACCAAAATTCTAGGATGATGGAAAAAAGGTTAATATTCAAAAGAAAACCTCTTTCATTTCCATTTCTAACCCATCCAATGCTCATTCTGCATGCAAGGCCAAAGCATCTCTTTATAAAATACCATTGCTATTACTATGGCATTGCTAATACTATCCCCGTTACCACCACTAGGCCACCGCTACCTCCTATAGTAATGCCAATGGCAATGTCATCCTGAGGCCAAAGCCAATGCTCTGGAGATATGGGTTCAAATCCCACCATAGCTGCCAATGGACTTCAAATTCGATGATTTCATTTAGATTAGCTGAATAGGTCCATTAGTAAATGTCTATGTTCTATTTTGTGGACCCCTTGTGACACGTGATACTGTCCCTACCTCTGCACCAGTAGATCTGAGTTCAGGTCCCACCTGCTCTAGAGGGGTACAGTAACATTTCTGAATGGGTTGATTCGAGAATATCTATAACTAGTCTCAGTGACCTTGACTCTCATCGACTGTTGTAAAAATCCATCTGGTTCACCAGTGTCCTTTAAGGAAGGAAATCCACCAACCTCACCAGTGACGCTCCCTCCCATGAAAGGAAAATTACATTTATTATTGTGTAGTGCTTTGTAAGCTTTTTAGCTTCAATATAATTTTTCCTCTGTAAATTTATAAGGTATAAAAAGCATCCCCAATCACTTCAGCAACATTAGAGCTAATGGACTATCAGATGAGCTTCTACCACTAGCTGCTAATAGTGAACCAGTGTAAAGCTGCCACACTGGGTCAGTGTATTAGAGCACATCCCTCAAGAAGTACAGGTCATTCTGTTATAAAATGCATTTCATCAAAGCAAATCCATTGTAACATGATTGACAAATTGGGGACACTGTTTCAACAGCGCAAACTTCTAAAACGTGTTGGCTATAACATGATTACATCGCCAACACTTTAGGCGCTGTTTCTAAAGCGCAGTTTTTCTATAATGCAGGGTTGCACAAGAATGCAACCATCGTGTTATAGAAGAACAGACTGTGACAGTAAAGTGGCTTGGGAAATAAATCTCTGCAGCAAAGCTTCAATTCAGTGTGACATACCCTAGGCTCACCAAATCCAACTTAAAAATAAATTGTGGCAAATTATATTGCCACTGTCTTCTGTAGGATCATTGAAGGCTAATTCAAAATAAGTAATCCCATGTTTCTGTATCTTTGTGATGGGGTTCATGTATGGCAATTACCTATGACCTCTCAGATTTTATTACAGAAAACATCCAGGAAATCATTGCCAAATTCCTGCTTGGCAAATAATGCCGCTGATTTCTTGAACCTGTGATTTATTCCAGAACAGTAATTAGGTAAGAGAATGCTGTTAGTTGTTAGTTTAAAATCTTGCGTTTGATCATCAAGACATTCAAGTTTCCTCCCACCTTACTGGTTGCCATTTTGGATTTAAGTGTTCCTTACCCTTTTTTACTTTTCTTGTAAATCTTTCCAATCTTTTCTGGTGGAAATCCATACTTGTCCGATAACTAGCAATGCAAAGAGGAAGGAGGTACAATTAACATTGTTTGTTAATTAATTCTTTAGGTCAAGCTGTTCACTTTGAAGATTAGTGCCTTTGAAAGTAAAATATACTGAATTCTTTCCAAAATGGACAGCTTGTCTCCTGGGTCCAGCAGGAAAATGAAAAAATTCCAAGGAAGTTTCAACACTTAAATACAATAAATCTTACTCCCAACCATTCCATGGCAGCTTCTGAGTGGAGAGCAGTGTCCTCTATTTTCATAGCTTTCTTCTTATACTTCTTAACCATTTAGCAATCTAACAGAGAAATGGTGGGCTACACCTACTTAGCAGTTCATGCACAGGCTGGACCTGATATTGAAGTTGGGTTAGAGAGTGGGTGGGACGGGTCTTAATGATCAAGCCTTATGTAAACTGGAGACGGAGGGTTTGAGTTATAAAAATAAGATGGAATTACTGGGACTTTTCTCACTGGAGTGTAGGAGGTTGACGGGTGACCTTATTGAGATTTATAAAATCACAGGGGGCATGGACAAGGTGATTGACAAGACTCCTTTCCCTAGGGTGGGGAGTTCAAAACTAGGGAGCATATTTTCAAGGTGAGAGGAGAATGATTTTAAAAGGGACAACTTATTTTACACAGAATGGGTCATGTGTGGAATGAACTGTGAGAAGAAGTGGTGGGATGCAGGTACAGTTGCAGCATTTAAAAGACATTTGGGTAAGTACATAAATAGAAAAGGTTTGAAGGGATAGGGACCAAATGCAGGCATGTGGAACCAGCTTAATTTGGGAATATAGTCAGCATGGACTGGTTGGGTCGAAGGGCCGTTTCCATGTAGTATATCTCTGTAAAGCTTCTGGAATCCCACCCATTCCCCAGTCAGAGACCACTGGAGCCATGAATGGGAATGTGGGAGGATGGGAAACTGTCAGAATGCCATCCCACAGATCTGGTGGGACAAAGAGTGATGGAAGAAGGGGGTGTGATGTAGCTATTCAAAGAATCAGGAAAGGCTGGGAAGTCCAGGGACTCTCTGGAACCTGGCCTGTGGGTATGGAGGACTCCTTTGGTCACACACAGAGTGCTGACGAGACATTTTTAAGGTAACTCAGCCTCTCCCTCATGTAGTCCTGCTGCTGGGCTCCAAATAGTACAACATTATAGCGGACCTTTGATTACCACCAAAGCATTATCAGGCAACATCTTTGAATTTACAATCCTTCCTGTAGTGGAAACCTTGGCTGTCTTGAAAATGAAGAAAGATAAAATGGTGCAGAGAGCAACTGAGGTCAGTGACTGTAGTTCAGTAAAAGTCCGTAAGCCAAGACAGGCCAATTTCAGCTCCTTCTACACATTGTTCTCTCCAGATGAGGGGTTTAAAACCATAGTCATACACTCACCTCTTTCTACTTTTGCCCTCAGTGCAGAAACAGCTGACATTAGTAACGCCAACATGCATCTCACTGCCTGCACTGTAGCACTCTACACTTGGGAATTGAGCAGCTCCCCGATTTCAAAATAAACACGAAACTACCAACTTACTGCATCCATCAGTCCCTTCATAGTCGGAGACTTCAGCATCAAAGCATCAAACACTTCATCTGACTCTTTCCGGACATACAGCAGGACTAGAAACACAAAGTTTCAATGTTAAAATTACACTTGTATGTTTATCTCAGTGTCACAGTGAAAAAAACTCAAACTTCATAAACAATTTGATGAATAGAAACTCATTTGATGAAATTATGCTCCCGGGTTGAAGCCTTGCCAACTGGAGCACCTGTCAGCAATTGAAAAATGGCTTCTCCTTCATTTTCTGCCAATTGAATCTAATTGATGGAAGATCATGTGGTACAGATGTCCAAATTAACAACGCACACTACCGGTAAGTGAGGCTCTGTAGGAAAGACTCTAATCTTGTAAAATTAGCCTGAATATCCTTTGATCACAGTTTAATCTCTGGATTCAGTCAGTATCCATCCAAACTAACCACAGACTGGCTGAGATTACACAACTCAGTAATACAGCATCGAGTTGAACTGCAATGCTCTCTCTCTCTTTTCCCTGGCATGCTTCAGTAGTAACAGCCCATAAATGAGATTGAAGGAGGAGAATACTTATGTTAAACTAATCTCTTCCCACTTTAGGACAGGCTCACTCCTCTCTTGAAAGTGCTGTGGTTTATCAGCAGCCATTCATCCAATTTATTGTTTTTGTAACGCAGAAAGAGACATCTGGTCACAAGCAAGAAACACAAACTGTGAAACGGAGATTCGCCAGATTAATCCCTGGGCCGCTGGGATTGTCTTATGAGGAGAGATTGAGGAAACTGGATTTGTAGTCTCTTGAATTTCAAAGAATGAGAGGTGACATTGAAGCTTACAGCATTCTTAAAGGGTATGACAGGGTGCTAGGATAGTGACAGGATCTTTCCCTGGCTGATGACTCTAGAACCAGGGGCAATTATTGCAGGGTAAGGGCACTTAAGCCTGAGGTAACAAGGAATTTCTTCAGTCAGTGGGTGATGAATCGTTGAAATCCTTTAGCTCAGTCAGTGTGAAAGTTCAATCTTTGAGCAGACTGAGGACTGAAATTGCTGGAGGTTAATGACTTTAAGGGACATGTGATAGTGTGGGAAAATGATGTTGAGGAACTGATCAGCCCTGATCTACAGTGGCAGGACAAGCTCGATAGGTTGAATGACATACTTCCTAAACAGGCTACACACTGAAAAGTGGCCTCATAGTGTCAGTCAAAATTACAGCCTTCACCTGATCCAGATGTTTATATTTTGAACCTTTATATTTTTATAACTGTAATGTAGCTGCAGAATGAAGGATGGGTTCTGGTCCAAAGCCTAGATCAAATAAGAAATATAGACTTCCATTTATGAGGCCACTTGTAAGTAAATTATTTGAATTCTCATGGCTCTTGGAGGCTGGGAATGGGGAGAGGCTGGGATAATCTGGTCCGGACAGCTCCCTGACACATTGGTCCCACTTGGGACCATTCATACTTTTTAAGAACGTTAATGAACTAGATGTGTTTTTACAAGAATCCACAGATGATCATTCTTATCACTATAGAGGTTAACTTTCAACTCCAGGTCCTATTAAGTGAATTTAAATCCCATCAGCTACCCTGGTGGGATTTGAATCTGTGGCCTCAGAGCATTAACCTGAAGCTCTGCATTGTGAATCCATTAAGCTACCAGGGTCCAATTAATACCAGTAGATCAGAATTTGGTGGTCATTCTGCAAGCATTACAGCAGTCCCTCCCCACCCATGTGTGGTGGTCACCAAGTCAATGGAACTGCCTTCCTAATGGCACTGTGGGTGCACCAACACAACACAAACTGCAACAGTTCAAGAAAATGGCTCACCACTACCTTCACATGGACAACTGGAATTGGCAATATTGGTCAAGGATTCTAATGTCCCAAGAACAAATAAAGAATGGACATGGCAGTATAGAAATGGCCCTCTGGTTGTATGCCAAAGGCTCCAGTCCCCAAGACAGGGCCACAGGAAGGAAAGACCACATCTATGGATTAAACAATACCACCAAAGGGATTTCTCCTCCACTCCTAGGGACCTACTCATTTGTGCCAGAAAATATATTATTTCCATGCTAAGGCACTTCCAGATCCTGGCATCCTCCTTCTTCTCCCTGCCTCAGCAGCACCCCCATTACCCAGTGGAACTGCAAGGCTCTAGAGCTACTAGGTCCTTGATTGAGTGGCAGAACACACTGGGGTGGATACCAGCCAATGGGAGGGAGCAGTGAAGAGACCAGGGAATAGCAGCGGGGAATGGGCAGAAGCAACAAAAAAATGGGCGGACAATTGGCAAAGAAAGCAGGGGGAATAGGGTGGGAGAAAGTGAAGGCAGTGGGATGAACCAAAGAAAGAAGGGAGGCAAGTATCAAGCAAAGTGAGGAGGAAAGCAGTGAAGGAGAGGAAAAGAGAAGCAAGCAGGGATGAAGAGAGGGAGAAAGCAGTGAAGAGAGCAGAGGAAAGTGGAGTCACAGGGAGATAGGATAGTGATGAAGGCATTTAGTATGAGCTTTGAGTAGAGGAGTTGGGAGGTCATGCTGTGGCTGTACAGGACATTGGTTAGGTCAGTTTTGGAATATTGTGTGCAATTCTGGTCTCTCTCCCATAGGAAGGAGGTTATGAAACTCGAAAGGTTTCGGAAAGGATTTTCAAGGATGTTGCCAGGGTTGGAGGATTTGAGGCATAGAAAGAGGCTGAATGGGCTGGGGCTGTTTTCTCTGGAGCATCGGAGGCTGAGGGGTGACCTTATAGAGGTTTATAAAATAATGAAGGTTATGGATAGGGTAAATAGACAAGTTTTTTCTCTAGTTCTGGACTATCCCAACCCAGAGGGCATAGGTTGAGGGTGAGAGGGGAAAGATATAAAAAAACCTAAGAGGAAACCTTTTAATGTAAAGGCTGGTGCATGTATGGAATGAGCTGCCAGAGGAAGTGGTGGAGGCTGGTACAATTACAACACTTAAAAGGCATCTGGATGGGTACATGAATGGGAAGGGTTGAGGGATATGGGCCAAATGCTGGCAAATGGGACTAGATTAATTTAGGATATCTGGTTAGCATGGATGAGTTGGACCGAAGGGACTGTTTCTGTACTGTACATCTCTATGAGTCTATGAGAGAGGGAAGTGGTAGAGAGGGGGAGAAAAACAGTGAAAAGAGAGAGAGAGAGGTGGGGGCAGGTGGTGAAAGGAAGATGAAGAAAGAAGCATTGTGGGGGAGGGACAGGGAATGGGAGGTGGGAGGGTCAAACATGCATGGCAGGCAGGAACAAAGCAGAGAACAAGGTAGGTCTGATAAATTAAACTGCATTTACTTCAATGCAAGGGGCCTAACAGGGAAGGCAGATGAACTCAGGGCATGGATAGGAACATGGGACTGGGATATCGTAGCAATTACAGAAACATGGCTCAGGGATGGGCAGGACTGGCAGCTTAATGTTCCAGGATACAAATGCTACAGGAAGGATAGAAATGGAGGCAAGAGAGGAGGGGGAGTGGCATTTTTGATAAGGGACAGCATTACAGCTGTGCTGAGGGAGGATATTCCTGGAAATACATCCAGGGAAGTTATTTGGGTGAAACTGAGAAATAAGAAAGGGGTGATCACCTTATTGGGATTGTATTATAGACACC
>NC_057713.1:82893850-82917211 GCF_004010195.1 Chiloscyllium plagiosum | reverse complement strand
AGAAACAGTATATTCCTGTCAGGGTGAAAGGAAAGGCTGGTAGGTATAGGGAATGCTGGATGACTAAAGAAATTGAGAGTTTGCTTAAGAAAAAGAAGGAAGCATATGTCAAGTATAGACAGGATAGATCGAGTGAATCCTTAGAAGAGTATAAAGGCAGTAAGAGTATGCTTTAGAGGGAAATCAGGAGGGCAAAAAGGGACATGAGATAGCTTTGGCAAATAGAGTTAAGGAGAATCCATAAGGTTTTTACAAATACATTAAGGACAAGAGGGTAACTAGGGAGAGAATAGGGCCCCTAAAAGATCAGCAAGGTGGCCTTTGTGTGGAGCCTCAGGAGATAGGGGAAATACTAAACGAGTATTTTGCACCAGTATTTACTGTGGAAAAGGACATGGATGATATAGAATGTGGGGTAATAGATGGTGAAATCTTGAAAAACGCGCATATTACAGAGGAGGAAGTGCTAGATGTCATGAAATGCATAAATGTGGATAAATCCCCAGTACCTGATCAGCCGTACCCCAGAATTTTGTGGGAAGCTAGGGAAGTGTTTGCGGGCTTCTTACTGAGATATTTGTATCATCAATAGTCACAGGTGAGGTGCTGGAAGACTGGAGGTTGGCTAACGTGATGGCCCTGTTTAAGAAGAGTGGTAAGGACAAGCCAGGGAACTATAGACCAGTGAGCCTGACATCGGTGGTGGGAAAGTTGTTGGAGGGAATCCTGAGGGACAGGATTTGCACATATTTGGAAAGGCAAGCACTGATTAGGGATAGTCAACATGGCTTTGTGTATGGGAAATCATGTCTCACAAACTTGATTGTTACTTCTTCAAAAAACTCAAAGAGGATTGATGAGGGCAGAGCAGTGGATATGATCTATGTGGACTTCAGTAAGGTGTCAAACATGGGTCCCCATGGGAGACTGATTAGCAAGGTTAGATCTCATGGAATACAGGGAGAACTAGCCATTTGGATACAGAACTGGCTCAAAGGTAGAAGATAGAGGGTGGTGGTGGAGGGTTGTTTTTCAGACTGGAGGCCTGTGACCAGTGGAGAGCCACAAGGATCAGTGCTGGATCCACTACTTTTCATCATTTATATAAATGGTTTGGATGGGAGCATAACAGGTATAGTTAGGAAGTTTGCAGATGACACCAACATGGGAGGTGTAGTGGACAGTGAAGAAGTTTACCTCAGATTAATGGGATCTTGATCAGATGGGCCAATGGGCTGAGACGTGGCAGATGGGAGTTTAATTTCGATAAATGCAAGGTGCTGCATTTTTGGAAAGCTAATCTTAGCAGGACTAATACACTTAATGGTAAGGTCCTCAGGAGTGTTGCTGAACATAGAGACCTTGGAGTGCAGTTTCACAGCTCCTTGAAAATGGAGTCGCAGTAGATAGGATAGTGAAGGCGTTAGGTATGCTTTCCTTTATTGGTCAGAGTATTGAGTACAGGAGTTGGGAGGTCACGTTGCGGCTCTATAGGACATTGGTTCGGCCACTGTTGGAATATTGAATGCAATTTTGGTCTCCTTCCTATCGGAAAGATGTTGTGAAACTTGAAAGGGTTCAGAAAAGATGTTGCCAGGGTTAGAGGATTTGAGCTATAGGGAGAGGTTGATTAGGCTTGGGCTGTTTTCCCTGGAGCGGAGGTTTATAAAATCATGAGGGGCATGGATAGGATAAATAGACAGTCTTTTCCCTGGGATGGGGGAGTCCAGAACTAGATGGCATAGGTTTAGGGTGGAAGGATAAGATATAAAAGGGACGTAAGGGGCAACGTTTTCATGCAGAGGGTGGTACATGTATGGAATGAGCTGCCGAAGGAAGTGGTGGGGGCTACTACAAATACAACATTTAAAAGGCATCTGGATGGGTATATGAATAGGAAGGGTTTGGAGGGATATGGGCCGGGTGCTGGCAGGTGGGACTAGATTGGGTTGGGATATCTGGTCAGCATGGACGGGTTGGACCGAAGGGTCTGTTTCTGTGCTGTACATCTCAATGACTCTGTGACTCTAAGAGAGTGGTGATGACAGGACTGAGTGGTGAAAAGTGTGAGAAGCAATTGTTGGAGAGAGTTCAGAAAGGAATGTGTAGATAAAGAGACGTAGTGGCAGCAGGAAGAATTAGTGAAGAGACATTCGGCAGGGAGGGAGGTGGCAAACACACAGTTGTGACCCTGGCTGCAGAAGAAAGCAGGGGGCTAATCCAGTTTGGCGGCAGATGTTTGACTGAACCTTATGGACAGGTTGGGCTATTCATGGAATTGATTAATGTAATTCATGTTCCCCGCAGACAATGAGCTGGAAACAGCCAACCAGAATGGAATTCTTGCCCCCTGTGTCAGATGCTGGAGAGCAGCTGGTACCCGCAGAACTATACCTCAACCCCTCAGGACATTAGACAAACAGCACATCATCCTGATGAATGTAATCAAAGCTTGTGGCAATGAAACTGTTTGCCTTTAGAAAGCCATAGGACAGCTGTTGAGGAAATTAAATAAAGTGGAGCTTGCAAGAGCTTCCGGATGTCATTATGAGTAAGTAGATCAGAGATGGAATTAAATGGACAAAGAAAATTGGAGATGAAGAAAGCTCTGGTCTGTGTTTGGTTAGTGGATATAAACACTACCTTGAGCACTTTTTCTATCATCTTTGATTCAGTGTTCAATTCTTTGGCTGGGGTCCCCTGCCAGTTCTACCCCAACTTTGTGAGGTGTGTTCTAGTTCCATTCAGGCTGAATTTCTCCAAACTTATTGTGGTACATTGGTGACTCTATCAGTGCCACTTTCTACTCTCAACTGAAAATGGAAAGGTTTGTCAATTCACTTCCAAGTTCCACCTTTCTCTCCCATTCACCCGATTGGCCTGTCTCTTGATTTCATGGACTGCAGTTCTGGGATTGACCCTTCATTAATGCTATAAATCCTGACTCCCACAACCATCTTGATTACATTTGCTCATTCCCCCATTTCCTCGAAGGCCTTTGTTCCATTTTGCCAGTTTCGCTGGCTCAATTCTCCACCTTGGCCCCCTGTAGATTTCAGCAAAGCTCTACACAAGCTTGAGGAACAACACCTCAAATCTTCCAATTACAGCCTTCTGGACCCAGCAACTTCAGATCATCAACTCTGATACTTGGTTTTTAAAAAAAAGTCAAAATGGAAGACAGTGTAACAATTGTTTTCATGTGCTTGCTTTCAGACACAGTTGTCCATTATTCTACAATTAACACTCCCTCTGGATTAGCCTTTTTTATGTTCACTGTACAATCACCATTCATTTTGCCCTTTCTTCCATTACACTTTTGTTACTTAACCTCTCCTGCAGGGCAACCTAGCCTTGACATTTCGTTTTGGTCCTACTTTATCCACTCCCTTTCTCAACAACATAAAACCCGAAATGTTTCTACTTTCCTTCAGTTCTGAAGTCACAGCTTTTTTTTAAATTCATTCATGCGATGAAGGCATCCCTGGCGAGGCCAGCATTTATTACCAATCCCTAATTGCTCAGAGGGCAGTTAAGAGTCAACCAAGGGATCTGGAGTTACATGTAGGTCAGACCAGGCAAGGATGGGAGCTTCCTGGATTCATGGTCATCATTAGACTCTTAATTCCAAATAGTTACTGAATTCAAATTCAGTTTCTCTTGCTGCAGTTTCTTTTAGGGGGCAGCACAGTGGCACAGTGGTTAGCACTGCTGCCTCACAGCGCCAGAGACCCGGGTTCATTTCCCGCCTCAGGCGACTGACTGTGTGGAGTTTGCACGTTCTCCCCGTGTCTGTGTGGGTTTCCTCCGGGTGCTCCGGTTTCCACCCACAGTCCAAAGATGTGCAGGTCAGGTGAATTGGCCATGCTAAATTGCCCGTAGTGTTAGGTAAGGGGTAAATGTAGGGGTATGGGTAGGTTTCGCTTCGGCGGGTCGGTGTGGACTTGTTGGGCCGAAGGGCCTGTTTCCACACTGTAATGTAATCTAATCTAGATGCCATCAGGTCTACCAGGTTTTTTTGAGCATTTCTAGTTTTTATTTCATATTTCCAGCATTATTAATGAGCTTGTATAAAACTATTGTTAATGAGTACATAATGTACTTAAGAGAAAACAGATGCCTGCATCAGAATGTGACTTCAGAAAGACATTGTGAACTAAGGCAGGTCACAGAGTTATAGAGTCATAGAGATGTAGAGCATGGAAACAGACCCTTCGGTCCAACCCGTCCATGCCGGCCAGATATCCCAACCCAATCTAGTCCCACCTGCCAGCACCCGGCCCATATCCCTCCAAACCCTTCCTATTCATATACCCATCCAAATGACTCTTACATGTTGTAATTGTATCAGCCTCCCCCACGTCCTCTGGCAGCTCATTCCATACACGTGCCACCCTCTGCGTGAAAATGTTGCCCGTAGATCTCTTTTATATATTTCCCCTCTCACCCTAAACCTATGCCCTCTAATTCTGGACTCCCCGACCCCAGACAAAAGACTTTATCTATTTATCCTATCCATGCCCCTCATAATTTTGTAAACCTCTATAAAATCAGCTCTCAGCCTACGACGCTCCAGGGAAAACAGCCCCAGCCTGTTCTGCCTCTCCCTGTAGCTCAGATCCTCCAACCCTGGCAACATCCTTGTAAATCTTTTGTGAACCCTTTCAAGTTTCACAACATCTTTCCGATAGGAAGGAGACCAGAATTGCACGCAATATTCCAACAGCAGCCTAAGCAATGTCCTGTACAGCTGCAACATGACCTCTCAACTCCTTGTACTCAATGCTCTGACCAATAAAGGAAAGCATACGAAACGCCTTCTTCACTATCCTATCTACCTGCGACTGCACTTTCAAGGCGCTATGAACCTGCACTCTAAGGTCTCTTTGTTCAGCAACACTCCCGAGGACCTTATATACTTAATGGTAAGTCCTGCTAAGATTTGCTTTCCCAAAATCCAGCACCTCGCATTTATCTGAATTAAACTGCATCTGCCACTTCTCAGCCTATTGGCCCATCTGGTCCAGATCCTGTTGTAATCTGAGGTAACCTTCTTTGCTGACCACTACACCACCAATTTTGGTGTCATCTGCAAACTTACTAACTGTACCTCTTATGCTCGCATCCAAATCATTTATGTAAATGACAAAAATTAGAGGGCCCAGCACCAATCCTTGTGGCACTCCACTGATCACAGGCCTCCAGTCTGAAAAACAACCCTCCACCACCACCCTCTCAAAAGTAGAAGACAGACATGAAGAAGTAACAATCAAGTTTGTGAGACATGATTTCCCACGCACAAAGCCATGTTGACTATCCCACGTACATGTACATCCTGTCCCTCAGGATTCCCTCCAACAACTTGCCCACCACCGACGTCAGACTCACTGGTCTATAGTTCCCTGGCTCATCTTTACCACCCTTCTTAAACAGTTGGCACCACGTTTGCCAACCTCCAGTCTTCCGGCACCTCACCTGTGACTATCGATGATACGAATATCTCAGCAAGAGGCCCAACAATCACTTCTCTAGCTTCCCACAGTGTTCTCGGGCACAACTGATCAGGTCCTGGGGATTTATCCACCTTTAACCATTTCAAGACATCCAGCACTTCCTCCTCTGTATATCTGGATATTTTGCAAGATGTCACCATCTATTTCCCGACAGTCTATATCTTCCATGTCCTTTTCCACAGTAAATACTGATGCAAAATATTCATTTAGTATCTCCCCCATTTTCTGTCCTTGAAGGGAACGGATTATTTCCTTCTTAACAACATGCACGATATTCCAATGCTCGTTAGATATCCAACTGAATATCAATATCTCCTACAGGGGCTTGAATACATTCCAAAGTCAAATACAATTAAGTCATATGCGACGACATCACTAATCCTTCCAGGAGACTCCATTGGAAATTTCACAACACACACTCCGGAAAATCCAGGCCAGTGAGTCTTAAGAGATCCGAGTCTTGGATAACAACAATTATATTGGAACCAGATCATCAGACCACCACATGCAACAGAAGCTGCCAGCTCCAGACCAAAAATCTCATCTCACATTCTCCACACAAAGCTTGTTCCGAGCTCCCAAAGGGTATAATGCTGGACAGTCACTCCCATAATTCCACATGTGCTTTGTTGCCTAATCTATTAGCTAATCTACAGGGCTAACAAGAATGATCTCTACTTCTGACCTTAATTTGTTTCCCCTCTTCTCCCTCAGCTCCACTCTCAGATCTTTTCCTCTACTTCCTTCCTCTCCTGCAGCTGAGCTCCCACATCCCAAACCGTTTACCCCTCCTTAGGTTTCAGTGTAACAACCTAGCTGCAGCTTCTCCTTGTCTTTGAAGTGCTAATTTGAAGCAAATCTATCCCTGTCCTATCATGTGCTGCAGCAAAATGTTTTGAAAAGAAGACCAATCCTTTCCTTATCTAACTAAGCTATCCTTTGGTCAACCTTCTGGAAAACAAATACTTAAAACAACTTCATGAATACAATTAATATCTCTCATGTTTAAAAACAAAATTGTGATAATAGAGTAACTGTCATTCATTTCAGAACTTCTATTTTAGCAATTCTGAAAGAACAACTGCATCAAACAGCGATTGGATTGGAATGCAGCAAGCCAATGGCTGATTAACTATTTTGGAAGGTTACTGACAGTTTTAAATGATCAGATCATCCCAGTTCAAAAGGAAGTCTTGTTCGTAGATTGTTAAAGGTTAGGCCATAATGGCTACTGATTTACCATAGATCTTTGCTGAAGGTTGTGCAAGATACTTGTGAGAACCGCATGTAAAGTGCAAAAAATGTAGTTTAAAATTTCTCAAGTGGCTGTTGTCAAAGTTCACAGAGAACCATGTCTGCGATTCATAGATGTAACACCACGACCTGGCAAAACTCAGTGCAGTTTGATAACTGAATTAGATTAGATTACAGTGTGGAAACAGGCCCTTCGGCCCAACGTTCACAGAGAACCATGTCTGCGATTCATAGATGTAACACCACGACCTGGCAAAACTCAGTGCAGTTTGATAACTTTGCTCCCCAAATAAATGCAGTTCAATGGATCACAACATCATATTTGCTGTGTGGTGATATTTTGGCAACTTCCACAGGTAACCCTGATACAAGATCCCCACAGCACCATTTTAATCTCAAAAGAAGATAACGATGGAGGTCAGGAAAGCACCTTTTTTATGGATATCCTCTCTTATTTGTTTGGCAGCCGTTGGGGGATACTCATCTTCTAATGATCGGAACAACCTTTTTACAAGGACACTGCGAAAGAAAACACACAAAAATCCCAAGTCCACCATGGAACAACATTCAGTTATATGCAAACATTAAATGTTCATGTAATGACAACATGACCTTCACACAAAATGAGAATGAAATAGGGAAGATCATTTGGTCCTTCTTACTTCCTGTACTCAGTGTACTGTCGTAGTACCCTGAACAACTTTTAATTCGTTGCTATCATGTTAAACGATAGCTGTCAAGCAATTCATTGCATGCACTTATCATTTGGTGAAGAAAAACAGCTTGCACTGTTTCAACTGCAGAGTCCCTGTTTTGATTTCTTTACAATTGACACTGAATGTGCATTTAATTACCAAGGAAGCATATTTCTTCCCTTCATGACTTAATACTGTGAGGGTGTAAGCATAATAGGTGGGGACTAACATGTCAGTCCCACTCGTAACTCATCTGTCAGCTTTTAACAATTTGATAAGTATGGGCTGGTTTCTTGGCACATCATTGGCCTTGACTCTAACATCCAGGTCCCCAGTCTCACCTCTTTCCAGCGGAGGTGGATATGGAGCATGCTGTTGGCAGGGAGGGGCCAGGCAGGTGAAATGGTTGCCAAGAGATTGGCACTCACCTGTCAGTCAGTGACAGCACTCTGAGAGAAGTGCTTTGAACAGCAGTGCATCATCCCGATATGACTGAAGCTCTTCATTGTAACTGATCAAAGCCTTCCCAGGTTGTCAGTTTCTCTGAAGAAGCTCTCCTTGCTGTGCCAGGTGAGGTGCAGGTACAGGTGCAGTGTGGAAACCAGGCAGCATTGGGAAAGAAGGAATTCACAGCTGAAAAGACGTGCAGCTGTCTTTTTTTTTAAAATCACTTCAACTGCTTTCCTGCCAGATTGATAGGGTCCCACTTTCGAATCATGCCCCAAACCCAGAGGCCAACCTGAACAATGAGCACATGTCCACTAACGGGGAATACACTGAGTAAACCCCCTTTACCCACCTCCACTGGCTGGGAATACACTGAGTATCCCCCCCCCCTCCCCCCACTCTTTACCCACTTCCACTGGTTGGGAACACATTCTCCACCAGCGGCAGGGACCACAGTGATACCCCTTCCACTGGCTAGAAACGTAATAAGCATCACCTTCCATTGGCTAGGAATACACCGAGCATCTCCCCCCGCTACCATCCACCGGAAGGGAAAATTCTGCCCATTCATTGCAATAAGCCATTTAAGAGACCACTGGTCTGGAAGTGTTCACATTCGTGACTGTCTTTCTCACAGATACTTATAAATTCTGGAATCCCACATAGTAGTGTTATTTCTAGTCTCCATAATGGCCTGGGCATCTTTCATTTTTAGCAATTAGTTAAATTTTATCTTGTTATTCAGATACTGTTGCAAACCTTCGGCTCAGATTGCTGAAATTCTCCGGAGCTCAGCAACTTTAACTTGCAGACAGAAGAATATACACAAAAACAAATCAAAGGCTCACCCTTCTCTCTCCATGTCATCAGTGGTGACACTGTACATCTACAAAAAGAAAGAACATAATTTCAGAAACCTGACCAAAGGGAAATCTGTCTTTGTACTAAAGTAGAAGTAAATTTCCAAGATTGCACAGATCAGCTTGAAACCTCCTCACCATTCATAATTTCCAGATCTGTCTTTTCTTATAAATGTCACTACTTTGAGCCTTTGTAGTTCACCCTCTTGCTATTTTCTAACAATTGAGCATGCACGTTACTGGCTCCACTTCACTTTTACAGGTTTACACAATTCAGAGGCTGGGAATCCTGCAGTAAGGAATTCACCCCCTGACTCCCCCAAAGCCTGTCCACCATCCACAAAGGCATGAATCAGGAGTGTGACAGAATCCTCCCCACTTGCCTGGATGAGTGCAGCTCCAACAACACTCAAGCAGCTCAGCATCTTGTTTGTCAGGCCATCTCAAGCATTCACTCCTCCACCACCAGTGCACAGTGGCAGCAGAGTGCACCAGATATAAATGAAAGTACAGCAACTTGCCAAGCTTCCTTCGTGAGCAACATTCAAACCTGCAACCTCTACCACTGAGAACAGCGACAGCAGATGGCACACATAAACACTATCACACAAAATTTCCCCTTCGTGTCACACCCAAACTTGCTTGGCACTAAAACAAATAATGCTGGAGAAATTGAGCAGATAGGCAGTTCCATGTAGAGTTAATATTTCAGGTCAATGACTTTTCATCAGAACGGTTCATTGGTATACTGGTCACTGTCACCACATCATACCCCCAGAATTCTTTCCCAATCGCACTTAAGTTGTATCTGCAGTGATTCAAAACAGTGGCTACCATCACTTTCTCAAGTGTAATTAGGGAAAGGCAATCAATGCTGGGCCACCCAGTAACACCCACATCCTAGAAATTAATTTTTAAAGTCTTCCAATAATTAATGTGCAGGCAGATATCATCCACTCAGGTTTAGCATTCTTGCACACATATAACAAACACTCATTTTGAGACTATCAGCCATTTTATTTAAAACCTTTCGAATCCATATTATATTTAAAGAAGACTAGTATATGGTCCTTCTGGTTTTGGTATATGACAATAGCAAGACAAGGCAAAACATCTCAAAATGTGGCAGAAGGTGAGAATGTAACATGGCTTTTTGCTCTTCACAAACAACATTTCCCCAAAAGACTGTGTGTGTTGCAATCCCTCCTCCCCTTTAAAATGTACAAAGGGAAATGGGCCAGCAATGTAGGAATGACTCGATGCTCCCTCATTACTGAGCTCCTTTATAATGGATGTGAGTGAACTGTGCAACATCAGTTCACTGGACAGGTCACCTCAGTCCTCAGGGGAGTGAGTCCAGGAAACATACTTCAATCCTGAGGAGCTTGGAGGAGAATTGAGAATTGGCAGGAAACTGGAGCAGGGGTAGTGGAAGAGGCCTGGGATGATGGGCGAGTAGGAGTAACAGCACCCAATTCTCTGACAGGTAAAGAAACATTCTAGTCCTTTGTGGCTCAATGAATCAACCAACTTACTTCCCTGCTTAAATAGCAGGAAATCCTCAGGTTAGTTTTGCCCGAGTGCAGCCAATTATGGCACAGAGTGCATAGAGAAACCAATCATGAAAAAGGAGTCTCTAGTAAATGCTTAGCCCTTACTGGCAAATGGACTGATTTCATGGATTAAATTGTCTTTTTTAATCCTTCCTTAATAAACATGAGGACAGTCCTCCTCTGACCAGAATCATAGGCACAGCACTTGCTGAAGTGGAAGGTGGAAAGTACATGTGTGTATACACACACACACACACACACACACTTCTTCAGCTCTGTCCACTACACTAGGGTTTTTTTTTTAAACAAAAGGCTAACTAGCACAGAAATGCTATTTATTATTCAAATTCTTCATCCTTTCCCCTGGACTCCTGTTAATCACAGGACCCAGGGCAAAACACTATCCACTTAGCCCTCTTTATCCATTCCACCAGACATAGAAAAAATACAGTCTATTCTGAAAAAGATGATTTTAAGAAGAAGGTGTCTGCATAGGAACAATAAACACATTAGCTTATTCAAAAGGCATGTGCCTGTGGAGTGTGGCACTTTTAAAAACAGTACTTTGCAAACAGGCAATGATTGACTTTTCCAATCATGAACAGAAGTTGATAAAAGCTCAGGAACCACAATAACCAGAGTGATTCTTAACTTGACATTCCACCCCTTACTCCTCTCCCAAACAAACACTTCACCGGTTCACAGCATTATTGTGTTATATCTCCATTGTCACATTATATATAGATTAAAATATCTTCAAACCCTGACATTATCAGCCAACCAATTCCACCGCACAGGGAAAGGGAAAGACAACTGGAGAAATATAAATGCAGAAATTAAGTAAGCAATACTGCTCCATTCTTTAAAAACGAAGATGCTCGCTGATGACTGTGCTTCTCAGGGGATACAGGGGCAATTGCTTTTACCTGCCCACTCCTCTGCAGGTTCCCAAAGTGAATGTCTGGTATGAAGAGCACTGGCTGGGATTCCAGGTCAGTCATTGTCTTGAAGAAAGTAGCATCATTCCTCTTCTGCAAGGTTGCACTGTTCAGTTTACCTTCTGATGCTGAATACAGGGAGGAAACATATGATTATTCCAAAGGAATAAAGCTATTAAAAAATACCTTTTCAAGTCAAAATAAAACAAAATTCATGACTGAATTGGCTTACAAGGGTTTACTTGATTTGCTGTTCCCGCAACTTTTCCTTTCTTCCGGTTCTGTTTCCGCTCTTCATCTCGGATTTTCCTCTCCGCTCCCTGCAGAGAAAGGATCTGATAGAAATCTCTGGACAACAACGGTAAGGCAATGAGTACCAAGCCACAGGCTCTATTTGGATCTAAAGTATAGAGACTTATTTTAAGAATCAAATTCTTGAATTATTCCTCTTCTCAAAAGTGGTTCACTTGAGCCTGGCAACTACAGCAAAAGCTAGGAATGAGCCAGTACTTGCAATGGAATGAATGAATTAATATATACAGTAGTCTATTGGTTAGTGCATTGGATTAGCAACTCAAGGATCATCATTTCACATCCCACAGTGAGGATTCGTTAACAAGAATCAGATAGGTTGTGCCTACCATTAGAAAAGGTAACCACAAAAGCTGTTGTACTGTCATAAAAAGCAAATTAGTTCAAAAATAATGAGTCACACTTTTAAGACAGAGATCTGAGGGTAGTGGATCTGTGGAATTCCTCACTGCAGAGAGCTGAAGAGGTAAGCTCATGAGGTATATTCAAGGCTGAGTTGGAGAGTTTTCTTTATCTGTAAAGGGATAAAGGTGGAAAATGGAGTTGAAGATTATCAGGCCAGCCATGATCTCCCTCAGTGGCTGGGCAGACATGATGGGCTGAATGGCCTACTTCTGTTCTCTATGCCTTACACACCTGCCATATAATTTCAATCCCACAATATGACTTTTGAAGTGATTTATAAACAACCACTAAGAGAAATATTCAATGGACCATTCAGGAGATAGTGGATTAGGCAATCAACACTAGTTTTCATTGATGTTTCGGGGTTATTGGTGCCAAAGTTCAATATGCAGTCCAGCAAGGAAGATCCAATCAACGATTTACTTGCAGAGACATATCCATCAGCTAACCTCCCATTTCTCCACTACCATCCATTTACCCATTGGCAGGAACAACCCAACAAATTTGGGGGCACAGTAAAATGCAGCTGAGAGAGCCTCATTGAATACTGACAGCTCTGTGACATTTCATACCAATTAAAGAAAAGACCAAAGAAGCCTCTTGCTAATTTCTGCCTCCTGCCTAAACTATTGCAAAAAAGAAAGGGTATGGTTGAGAGTAAGGAATTTCAATCATGCACTGATAATGAGCTGATAAAAAAATATTAGAAGGCACATTTATTGGAACATATAATGCAAAAATAGGATTAGGAGCAGGGCATTCACCCTTTTGAACCTGTTTGGCCATTCAACAAGATCATGGTTGAGTGCATTTCACTTCCCTTTTCTGCCTGACCCAACCACACTTGCACACTAACTCTGACTCTCTTTTAGACCAAAGACCTGTCCATTCAGCCCTGAATATGTTCAATGATTCAGCCTACGAAGCTTTATGAGGTCAAGAATTTCAAAGATCACCAACCTTGTGGGAGAAGAAATTCTTTATTTTCATCTTAAATGGCTGGCCTTTTATTCTGAAACTACAACAGGGTTAGGGTATACCCACAAGCTCTAGGTTCCCCATAAAGGGGTAAATCTGTATTACCCATACAGGCTCACTGTCACATTTTGTTTTATAATACTTAGGTGAAATGTCTTGGGCTGTTTTATTATATGGAAGGTGCCCTAATACAAATAAAAGTTGTTATTTTTACACTGGTGTATAGCACAGAAACAGAATTATGGGAACAACTTGCTTGAATTATAAAGACTCCTGAAGATGGTAAAATTAATTGAATTCTTCACTGGAGTTGCATCTGTGTCACTGCAAAAATATCAACACTAGATGGTGCTCTCTCATTGTTTCAACAAGTACAAAACAAAGCCTGACTGCTCCAATTCATTAAATAACTTTAGTCTCCATAAAGTCCACTATGAAAACTCAAATATTTGTGCAGGATTTACTGTACAATAGTGTATTGAAGATGGATAAGCTGAAGGGTATCTTAGTTTGAGCAAGCAAATAAAATATGCTTAAGAAATGTTTAAGGCTCGCCCAGCCTGTAGGATTAGAACGACCATACATTTCATTTTGACAATCATCACACAAGCCATTCTTCCCCTTTGAGAAGAGAACTCCTGACGTGTATCTGCGATTGCACAAGAGCCTTCCAATGATAATAAACCTGTCGTTCCTAAACAATGCTCTGGGAAGTTGAGAAGCCTTTTTTTTTTAAAAAGCAGCCCCTTCCAGCATGCTTTGTGAACCACACCTTGTCACAGAACACTTTGATCTGGCAGTAGGCCCTGTGGATGGGTTTGTTGCTGCGGTTGTTGTAGCTGTAGGTGTCGATCTGTATCATCAGGGGAAGTCCTTTCACCCCCTTTTGTGAGGAGAAGTCAGTGCTGAGACAATTCACGGTGATGAATATCTGGAAGAGAAAATCAGGAACTTAAATCATCCGCAACTGATGTATACTGTACTGACAAAACACTGGCATTGACCAATTCAATGGCTCCCTAGGCAACAGACACCACCCATTAACAGCTTACAAAATGAAAAGAGCGAGATGGGTCCTGCTTGTTTAGTAAACATTACAATAGGGTTTCATGTTGCACAGTGCAGGTGCAATTCGGCTGTGAGCAGCAGGTCAACAAGGAGTCAACTCTCCTTACAAGGAAGGCCTTTCCCCCACTGGAACCCCCAAACTGATGGTTTAGTCTGAAGCCCACCACTGCAAACTCCCACAACCATGAGACAGGATTAACATCCTCACCTCTCGATAGTCACAGGTGAGGTGCCGGAAATCTGGAGGTTGTCAAACGTGGTGCCACTGTTTAAGAAGGGTGGTAAAGACAAGCCAGGGAACTATAGACCGGTCCTGACCTCGGTGGTGGGCAAGTTGTTGGAGGGAATCTGGAGGGAAAGGATAGTCTGAAGCCCACCACTGCAAACTCCCACAACCATGAGACAGGATTAACATCCTCACCTCTCGATAGTCACAGGTGAGGTGCCGGAAAACTGGAGGTTGTCAAACGTGGTGCCACTGTTTAAGAAGGGCGGTAAAGACAAGCCAGGGAACTATAGACCGGTCCTGACCTCAGTGGTGGGCAAGTTGTTGGAGGGAATCTGGAGGGAAAGGATGTACATGTATTTGGAAAGGCAAGGGATGCGAGCATAAGAGGTACAGTTAGTAAGTTTGCAGATGACACCAAAATTGGAGGTGTAGCGGACAGCGAAGAGGGTTACCTCAGATTACAACATTCACTGATCAAAAGTCAACCTCAGTGTTTAAATTGGACATTAGAGTAAGGTCAACAGTTCTTTAGGACTGGGGTGGAGGAAGAGTTTTTTTAGATTTTCACTATCCCCTATACTGTAAAGTGCTACCTAAACAATACATCTCCAATTTTATGCTCATTCTCCTTGTTCTGGACTCCCCTATCAGAAGTTATTCTCTATTGTCTCTCCCATTCCTATTTTTGATACTTTTCTGTTTTTGCCTGCTGTCTATAGAGAAGTACAGCATTGAGACATACAGAGGTAACTAAATTAAAGGCAGCAGGTAATGATGGTATTGACCCTAGGGACGAGTATTAATCATCACCGTCCAAAGTGTTCACATTCACTTCTTTGAATTATAATATTGCTGCTGTCACTTCAGTATTTAAGAAATAAACAGCAATAATAACTTAGACAACACCATTATGTTAATAAAATATCTTCAGATGCCTCACATAATGCTCTCAAATAACACTGCCCAAGGAGATATTCAGGCCTGGACAAAGAGAACTTAACAATATGCCAAATAGGAACACAAGCTGGCCATTCAGCCTCTCGAGCCTTCTTTAGATTCAATAACATCATGCCTGATCTGACTGCGGCTTAAAGTTCATTCTCTTGCCTGCACTCCCCTCCTCCCATGTCATACCTCGGAGTCCCTTGAAAATCCAAAATTAAATGAAGATATTAATTGATTCAGCTTTCACTGCTTGCTGAGGTACAGAATTCCAATGATAAACAATATTCCTTCTCATATTTGCCTTCAATGGGAGATTGTTTATTCTGAAACTATGCCTCCTGCTTCTAGATAACTCTATGACAGGAAACATTCTACCTGTCAAGCCCCTCAGAACCTTTTGTTTCAATAAAATCCCTCTCATTGTTCTAAAATGCAGTAAGTATGGGTCAAAAGGCAGACTTTTCATGCTTGGAATCAACCTAGTAACCTTCTCTGAACTGCAGGCAAGAGTGGCTCTCCTTAAATATGGAAACCAAAACTTTACACAGCACTCCAGGTACTGTCTCACCAACTCTGTCCAGTTGTAACAAGATTCCCTTCTTTTATACTCAATGGCTCTTTCAATAAAGCCCATATTCCTGAGAGCCCTAATTACTCATTGTACCTGCAAATTAACTTTTCGTGATTCAATGTAGGAAGACACTCAGATCCCTCTGCACCGTGGCCCTCTGTATTTTTTCCACTTTAAAAAATGTTTGGCTTTTCTACTCTTCCTACCAAACTGGATAGCTTCATATTTTCCTACTGTATATATCCCATCCACCAAAACTTCATCCATTCTTACAACTCCCCCGGAAACTCTTTCAGCAGACTGATGTCTCAACATCTCAACTGACCAACATACACATGCCTAGGCAAAACATGTTTATTAGTATGGGATGTTTTTCTTTTTGAAGAAAGGAGGATTTGTTATGTCTCATGGTCAGTATACAATTAAGGGACAGTCATTATCCACTGTATCATAGCACATGACCTGAGGTCACATAGGCCATATACTCCTCTTATTTTGGATCAACTGAAGCATGGCACACTAGGGAAATATGCTTCTCTTTTGTAATCTAAGAGTTTACATTCACATAGACACTCATGTACATTATAGTTAGTCGTAATAAATTTGTTATATTCTTCAGTACCATGTCCAGTTTCTTATGTCACAGGAGTTGAGCATTTCCACATCAGATAGAACACCCTGTTAGATATAAACTCACAAGAAATGGGTATACACTAAGAAAGGAATGTGAAGTATACAGCAACTGGTAGCCTCCTAGCAACTGGTACAGTTTGTAAATCCATCTATGTAGAACCACTCTATTTAGAGGCAGCATGGTGGCTCAGTGGTTAGCATTGCTGCCTCACAGCGCCAGGGATCCGGGTTTGATTCCAGCCTCGGGTCTGTGTGGAATTTGTATGTTCTCCCAGTGTCTGTGTGGGTTTCTGCCGGATGTTGTGGTTTCCTCTCTGTCCAAAAATATGCGGTTAGGTGGATTTGTCATGCAAAATTGTGTGCAGAGATATGTAGATTAGGTGGATTAGTCATGGAAAATGCAGGGTTACAGGGATAGAGTAGAGGGATGTGTCGAGGTTGAATGCTCTTTGGAAGGTCGGTGCGGACTTGTTAGGCTGAATGGCCTGTTTCCACAGTGGGGATTCTATTTAAAAGATGTGTCTCAGTCCCTGTTTATAAGGCAACCTTGCAGAAACAAGTCATAGGGATCCAGTGGCCCTCAAAGTAAAATGGTGAAGGGCTGAATGATGTCAAGGTTGGTCTGAGGGCAGCCATGTTGATGTGGTGAGGCCAGTGGCTTGTTAATGTCAACTTGTGTGAATGAAGGATTGTGGAGGATGGTTCCCATGGAGAAGACAGGGACATTGCTCTGAGGAAGCTGTTACATACTGGGTATGACACATTCAGTGAGCTGCAGTCACCAGGGTCTTGCTCTGATCAACACCTTGGGGATTTGTGCCCAGTTTTTCAGTGAAGGAGAGAAGAATTGGAAAGCGCAAGTAATTAAGATGCAAATGCATGGAAATTTGGTCGTCAATTGATCAAGGGCAAGATTCTGAAGTGACCATTTAAGACTTGAGGGGAAAACTGGGAAAATGTTTCTCTATGTTAAGAATCCAATGTCTTCGTTCTCACAATACTTTCTCACCTCTCTTACCATTGCTCAAGCCACACCAGAAGCAGAAGATTCTGCCCTATGTATCCTCCTCACAACTTGCTTTCCCATCTATCTTTGTATTGTTAACACATTTGGCGATAATACACTAAGTTCCTTCACCCAAGTCATTAAAGTAGATTGTAAATACTGAAGGTTCCAGTACTGATCCTTGTGGTATTCCTAGTTACTGTTTGCCACCTAAAAAATCCCACTAATCCTGACTCTGTTATCCAATTTTAGTCCATGCCCCATCCAAGCTTACATATCGCTCCCAACATTATGAGCTCTCAGATTGTGTAGGAACCATTTATGAAGCACCTCACTGAATGCCTGTTGAAAACCCATATGCAGTCCATCAACTCACTCCCCTTTTTGTGGCCTGCTTGATTTGTCCCAAAAGTAGACAAATAAATTAGTTAAAAATGTTTTCCAATTCAGAAAACCATGGTGACAGCATATATACTTTTAAAATGCCCTGCTACTTCATTAACAATGGATTCCAGCATTTCCCCCATTAACACTTGTTAGCCTAATTAGACTAAGTAGAGTTTCTACTTTCTATCTCCCTTCTTTCATGAACATGGTTGCTACATTCACAATTTTCCAATTATTGAGATCTTTCCAGAATTTAGGAAATTTAGAAAGATTACGACTAAAGCACTCACTATCTCTACAGTCAATTCTTTTAAGATCATGTGATGAAGGGCATAATTTCCAGGGCACTTGACAGTCTTTAGTTTCTTGCCTTTCCCCAACAACTTTCTCCAGGAATTGGGATTCTTGGACTGGGAAAATCAGGTTGGTAGTGGATCTCAAGGAAAGGAATTTGTGGAATGTCTATGAAACAATTTCTTTGGAACAGCTTGGGGTAGAGCCCATTAGGGAAAAGGCAGTTCTGGGGTTTGGAGATGTGTAATGAGGCAGACTTGATTAGAGAATTTAAGGAGAAGGAACCCCTAGGGGGCAGTGACCACAGTATGATAGAATTCACCCTGCAGTTTGAAAGGGAGATGCTAGAATCAGATGTGACGGTATTACAATTGAGTAAAACATGAGGGAGGAGCTAGTCCAGAATTGATTGGAAGGGAAACCTAACAGGGAAGATGGTGGAGCAGCATTAGCAGGAATTTCTGGGGGTAATATGGAAGGCACAGCAGAAATTCACCCAAGGAGGAAGAACGTTCTAAGCGGAGGATGAGACAACCATGGCTGACAAGGGAAGTCACAAACAGCAGAATAGCAAAAGAAAAAGCATACCACATGGTGAAGATTAGTGGGAAGAAGGAGGATTGTGAAACCTTTAAAAACTAGAAGATAACTAAAAAGACCAGTAAGGGGGAGAAGATGAAATATGAGAGTAAATTAGCTAGTAATATAAAAACTCTATAAAAGAGTTTTTTTTAGATCTCCAAAAGGTAAGAGACAGGGAAGACTGGATATTCAACCACTGGAAAATGAGGCTAGAGAAGTAGAAATGATAAAAGAGTTTTTTTTAGATCTCCAAAAGGTAAGAGACAGGGAAGCCTGGATATTCAACCACTAGGTTGAATGAGGCTAGAGGCTAGAGAAGTAGAAATGGGGAACAAAAAAAATGGGAGAGGAACTGAATGAGTACTTTGCATCAGTTTTCACATAGAAAACACCAGCTATATACCAGAACTTCAAGAGTTGGGGGCAGAGGTGAGTGTAGTTGTCATCATTAAGGAGGTGCCGGAAGGTGTGAAGGTGGATAAATCAGCCAGACTAGCTGGACCACACCAGAGTTCTGAAGGAGATAGCTGCGGGGATTTTAGAAGCATTCAGATGAGAGGTGATCTTTCAGATATTACTGGAGCATCCCAGAGAACTGGGAAATGGCTAATGTACCACCCCTGTTTAAGAAAGGAAGGAGGCAGAAAACAGGAAACTATAGGCTGATTAGCCTGACCTCGATTGTTGATAATATTTTAGAGTCCATTATTAAAGATGTGATTGCATAGTACTTGGAAGTGGTGGTAATTTAGGACTGCATCAGCAAGGCTTCGTCAACTGTCATGCATGACAAATCGGTTAGAATTTTCTGAGGAGGAAATGAGCAAGTCAGAAAAATGAGAGCCAGTGTGTGATCTATTCCAAAATACCTTTGACAAGTTGGCACACAGGAGGTTGCAAATAAGAGCCCATGGTGTTAGAGGCAAGGTATTGGGGTGGATAGAGGATTGGCTGACTGGCAGAAGTCAGAGAGTAGAGATAAAGGGATCTTTGTTTAGGATGGCAACTGGTGGCTAGTGGAATTCCACAGGGGTTCTTGATGGGACCACAACAATTCATGCTATTAGAAAAAAAGTGGGAAAACAATGTTTCAGGTCAATATGAATTCTGGTCATAAATTCAGGACAATGACTTATTTCCTTTTTGCAGAGATGCCGGCTGGCCTGCTGACTGTGGCAGCAGTTTAAGTTGGAAAATCATTGACCTTGATGTTTTTCTAATTTTAGCCCTTCATGATTGAAGTATTTGTCCATGCAAGTTGAAAGTACCCATTAAAAAAAAAACACATCATTCAAGAATAATAGGAATTGAAAAATAGTTTTCTTTTCTGTTTGTTTCCTGGTTATAGCTTGGGATTGTCACCAGAAACTTGTATAAAGTCAACTTTACTGTGCTTTTCTTTTGTAAGCTATCAAGTAATATGATACTCTTTGGAAGTTGAAATGTGTCTTCAATGATAGTTAAAAAGGACCTCTAAAGGGATTGCTTGCTAAGCTCGAGCTCATAAACAGCTGAGAAAAGTGAGAACCCAAAAATCAAGGCTCAGTTTACTCTGGGACATTGTGCATCATTTGTAAAATTTAGTCGACAACCAAGAAGTCTACTTTTGTTGGTTGCCATCAGCAGTGGATCATATTGCTTTGACTTTCTTCTGATTGTTGCTACTTACAGTTGGATGACATGATTAACCCAATTTCCTGATTAACTGCTCTGAGCTGCCTTGAGCAACTAGTGTGAAAAGCAAAACTTGAACATTCATCCATCGATGCTTTGTCAAAGAATATTTAAAGATTTATAGCACAGCCCATTGTGCACAACCCACTTAGGAAGAACAATCTTTGTACCTGCCATGTTTCGCCAATGTGTGCAAGTCAATGAAACATTGCTGTCAGGTAAGAGAAGCAGCATCCTATGTCAAATACTCACATATTTGAAAGGAACGATTGAAAGCGCTAGCTTTGTTAATAATATGTACCTGACAAACTTTCTTCCTGCAGTAACCTTTCAAGTCAGTTCAACTATGACTGTATCCTAGCAACATGAAATGTCATAGTAAGTTTAATTGTAATGCTTAGTCATGCAGACAATACCTGTCTGGAGAGCTAAAGTGGAAGCTTAAAAGTTAAGCCTTATTTTAAGAACTGGATTTAAATGCACTAGTTTTGTTTAAATAAATTGATAATTTGATTAGCTTGTATTTTGAACAGCTACAGTCCAATATCCATCAATGGTGTTACAAACTATTTTTGTATAAGCCTGTTCAAAAACTTAAAAGTCAATAAAGAGACCACTGGCTATCCATTTACCAGAGGAATGCTCAGTCAATGGCAGTTATTTAATACTATCAAAACACAACCCTTCCCTTAATGGCCTAAATGGAACAGATCACAAGAGGAGGGAGTTGATGACAATAGGGACGTCTGTCAGTTTGACAGCTCTGCTTCATCAAAAACTAGGACATGTCCGACTGGGGCTTTTACAGGCCTTATATGTGTCACTTCAGCTGTGCATTCTGTCTTAGTGGAAAGCATGATGGGTTTAACCCATTGACTTGAAATTTCAGAGTGTCTTCTGGATGTGGTAAATATTAGCTTCTTATGGAAATTCAGAGTGTGTGGCAGGTCACAGATATAGCTAATTATTCTGAAGTGTATGTACCTTGCTTCAAAAAACACTCCCACACACCTTTAAATGGGTTTAATGGTACATTTCTGTTTCTCGTAGACACTAACAACTTTGAGATTACATGAATTACTCCTGAGTAATGAATTTCCAATCCTGGTCACATAATTTTATGCCATGAAAGGAAACAATTTTCTGCCAAGACTCTAAGCCAAGTTGCTCCACGAGAATTATATTTTCTCTGATCCTATTATTGTAATGAGATCAAATTTCCTGTCTAGCTTTATTGGTTCCTTGTCAAATGTGAAAAATAACAAAGCAGCAATCAATCAATCCTGTTTGAAAGGCAGAACTCCCCAATGCTGCCTAAAGTTGACCCATTCTCTATTTAGAAAGGCCTTCTTAATCATAGCCATTGAATACCTGACAGCACTAACATAATGGAGAAAGTGAGGACTGCAGATGCTGGAGATCAGAGCTGAAAATGTGTTGCTGGAAAAGCGCAGCAGGTCAGGCAGCATCCAAGGAGCAGGAGAATCGACGTTTCGGGCATAAGCCCTTCCTGAAGAAGGGTTTATGCCCGAAACATCGATTCTCTTGCTCCTTGGATGCTGCCTGACCTGCTGCGCTTTTCCAGCCACACATTTTCAGCACTAACATAATGGTAGCTTACATTTGGCTCAAGGTGAATGACCTTCCATCAAGTTTATTCCGACATGGTCAGAGAGCAAATACTGAAAATAAACTCTTTTAGAGTAGAATCATTTTGAGGCAACAATTTCCTCTGAGTTGCTCCTGCTCCATTGTTGTAAAAGAGACCCTCTTAATAAATGGACACTGAATCTCCTTCATTTCGAGTTACGGTGACAACAAAAGACCATCTCATACAGTTCTTTTTATTTCCATTTGAATATTTGCTGATGTGATAACAAAATTAGCCCTTTGACTTCACCTTTCAATTATCATTGCTAGGTGTGCAGATATAGATTGACTAAGACAATATAACAAAGCAAGGCTAAATACTGGCCAGGACGCCAGAGTTAACTTTCAATGGGCTTTTTCAAAATCCTGTGTTGGGATCAGATCGAGTGGATTGGTTGGAGAGACAGATAGAAGCGATGAGGAATTTGCAACAGCAACAGTATGTGATGGATGGCAGTCATAGGAAGGAGGGGAAGTCTCAGATACAGTCACATAGATGGGTTAACTCCAGGAAGGGTAAGAGAGGTAGGCAGCGGCTTCCAAGAGATCAATTGTGTTAGGGGATTCTGTAGTCAGAGGTACAGACACACATTTCTGTGGCCAGCAGAGAAAAAGCAGAATGGTGTGTTGTTTCCTGTTGGTGCCAGGATCAAGTATGTCTCAGAGAGGGTGCAGAATGTTCTCACGGGGGAGAGCAGGAGGTCATTGTCCACACTGGAACCAACGACATTGGAAGGGAAAAGATTGAAATTCTGAAGGGAGATTACAGAGAGTTAGGCAGAAATTTAAAAAGGAGGTCCTCAAGGGTAGTAATATCTGGATTACTCCCAGTGTTACGAGCTAGTGAGGGCAGGAATAGGAGGATAGAGCAGATGAATGCATGGCTGAGGAGCTGATGTATGGGAGAAGGATTCACATTTTTGGATCATTGGAATCTCTTTTGAGGTAGAAGTGATCTGTACAAGAAGGACGGATTGCACCTAAATTGAAAGGGGACTAATATACTGGCAGGGAAATTTGCTAGAGCTGGTGGGGGGGTGGGAGCAAGGGAGATAGTGAGGAAATAGATCGATCAGAGATGGGTACAGCTGAGAACAGAAGTGAATCAAACAGTCGGGGCAGGCAGGGACAAGGTAGGACTAATAAATTAAACTGCATTTATTTCAATGCAAGGGGCCTAACAGGGAAGGCAGATGAACTCAGGGCATGGTTAGGAACATGGGACTGGGAATATCATAGTAATTACAGAAACATGGCTCAGGGATGGACAGGACTGGCAGCTTAATGTTCCAGGATACAAATCTTACAGGAAGGATCGAAAGGGAGGCAAGATAGAAGGGGGAGTGACATTTTTGATAAGGGATAGC
>NC_057713.1:82864243-82891070 GCF_004010195.1 Chiloscyllium plagiosum | reverse complement strand
TAGACAAAGTCTTTTCCCTGGGGTCGGGGAGTCCAGAACTAGAGGGCATAGGTTTAGAGTGAGAGGGGAAAGATATAAAAGAGACCTCAGGGGCAACGTTTTCACGCAGAGGGTGGTACGTGTATGGAATGAGCTGCCAGAGGATGTGGTGGAGGCTGGTACAATTGCAACATTTAAGAGGCATTTGGATAGGTATATGAATAGGAAGGGTTTGGCGGGATATGGCCCATGTGCTGGCAGGTGGGACTAGATTAGGTTGGGATATCTGGTTGGCATGGACGGGTTGGACTGAAGGGTCTGTTTCCATGCTGTACATCTCTACGACTATCTACTTGAGGGGTAGGGATGTCTCAGTATAAGATCTCACCTGAAAGATGTGACAGTACAATATTCCCTCAGACCTGTCTTGGATAATCAACCTATATTTTTTAAGATCTAATACTGGGACATGAACCCACAATCTTCTGACTCCGAGGTCAGTGACACCAACTGAGACTCCCTACCAGTGAGGACTGCTCCTCAAAAGTAAACTCACCTTGGCTTCTTCGTTCACATCCCATGTGAAGGAGATGGCATTGTAAGCAATTTCTTCAATGTTTCCAATAGTGTTGAAACTCTCTTTGTAATCAGCTGAAGGAAGGGTAGAAAAGAAAAAGAGACGAATGTTAAAAATACTCACCAAGTAAAGCATCAGCCTGCAAATTAAGAAGATTGATTCCCGGTTTCGGTCATGACTAACATTTAAAAAGACGACAGGTTCTTCTGGAGTTTCCTTGAGATCAATAATCCTGTCAACATCTAGGCTCATACACATCATCAGCTCCTGAAATAATGACCATGGGATTGATGGAAAAACACAATTGCTATTGTAGTGTCCATCAGGGAAGGGGAACTGTCATTTCTACCTGATCTGGCTTTTTCAAGTGTTGCTTAGTTACATGATATTTATTATCTTCATGGCTTCTGAAACGGCCCCATCAGTAGCTCAGAGCAGTAGCTAGAGATTTTTCTTTGCTTCCATCACTTACATACCTCAACAACAGTTTCTTTTAAAGTAGCATGTTGGCAATCATTGCTCATGTTATCAATCAATTTATAAGGAAGCTAAAAATGTTTTAAACATAATTGAATGGACGAGCATGGATCACAATTTTAAAACCGAAGCTTAATGACAACAAGCACTCTTTTGTTCTGAGGATTGCCAATTAGATGACAGCCTCCCAGTTTATTCAGTAAGGAAGTAACCTGAGACAATAAATGATGTTACATTTCATTGCACTTTACCTCCACCACTTGCTGGTACAATATTTCAGTGCTAGCAGTGCTACAAATATTGCAGGCCAATATTCAGATAGAAAGTTTCATAAACAAGGAATCAGGATAGTTTCAAGCAACAGATTAATTTGCCAACAATAATCATGTTTCTTTTATTAACTCTAGGCATGGGGCCTCCACTACATTATCTGGAAGCCTATTGCACACAGAGTCAAACAGCACGAAAAACAGACTCTTTGGTCCAACTTGTTCACATCAACCATGTTTCCCAAACTAAAACTAACCTCACGTGTCTGTGTTTGGTTCATATCCCTCCAAACCTTTCCCATTCATGTACGTACCCAAATGTCTTTTAAGTATTGTATCTGTACCTGCACCTACCACTTCCTCAGGCAGTTCGTTTCACACACGAACTACCCTGTGTGTGAAAACATTGTCCCTCAGGACCTTTGTAAATCTTTCTCCTCTCACTTTAAAAATACGGTCCCTAATTTTGAACTCCCCCACCTTAGATAAAAGACCTTTATTCACCTTATTTACACCCCTCATGATTTTGTAAACCTCTTTAAGGTCACCCTATAATGCCCTACACTCCAGGGAAAGATTTCTATCCAGCCTTTCCTTCTCACACTAGGAATAAAGGAATAATAGTAGAACCTCCAGCCCCTGGAATTTGTTCCATTCAGTGAGATCACAGCCGGTCTGGGACCCAGCTCCAAATAACTGCCTTTACTCTGTACAGCAATAACATTGCTGGATTTTAATTAACTGATTTCAGATATAAACTTAACAATTAGCCAAGTATTACTCACAGAAGAGAATTCTTAGCATTTACTACCCTGTGTGTGTAAGTATTTACCAAGTTCATTCCTGGAATATTTAGGTCTAATGTTTAGATTTTGCCTCCCCAATCAGTGAATGTAGCTTTTCTTTATTGATCTTAATTCCGATAACACCATGATAACTTAGACCATATCACTCAATTCCGAGCAATATGACTCTAGCTTCTGGAATATCAATTTGCAGTTTACAGCTGGAGTCCAAAGTGATGTTACATTTCATTGCTAAAATCTACACTGTACATCCTCCAAGACCAATGTATCCTTCTCAATGTGTGGTGCCCAGAACTGCTCAAGGCTGAACCAGGGATCTGCATAGCTGAAGTCTGAATTTGACCATCTTGTAAACGAGCCATCTAGATACAAGGCCAGCATCCGGGTAATGCTTTGGTTATTTCTGTGTCTCGAGTGTGGTGCTGGAAAAGCACAGCAGGTCAGGCAGTATCTGAGGAGGAGAATTAATGTTTCGGGCAAAAGCCCTTCATCAAGAATGATGCTTGTGAGCTAAGGGGTTGGAGAGATAAATGGGAGAGGGGTTGGGTGTGGGGAGATGACAGCTGCGAATTCGATAGGGAGATGAAGGTGGGGGCAAGGGTGATAGGTCAGAGAGGAGGATGGAGCGGATAGGAGGGAAGGAGGATGGACAGGTAGGACAGGTCATGAGGGCGATGCAGAGTTAGAAGGTTGGAACTCGGATTAGATGAAAGGAGGGGAAATGAGGAAACTGGTGAAATCCACATTGGTCCCATGTGCTTGGAGGGTCCCAAGGCATAGATGAGGCATTCTTCCTCCAGGTGTCGGGTGGTTAGGGCTTGGCGATGGAGGAGGCCCGGGACCTGCACGTCCTTGGGGGAGTGGGAGGGGGAGTTGAAGTGTTTCACCACAGGGCAGTGGGGTTGGTTGGCGCGGGTGTCCCTGAGATGTTCTCTGAAGGGTTCTGCAAGTAGGCGTCCTGTCTCCTCAATGTAGAGGAGACTGCATCGGGTGCAATGGATACAGTAAATGACATGTGTGGAAGTGCAGGTAAAACTCTGATGGATGTGGAAGGCTCCTTTGGGGCCTTGGACGGAGGTGAGGGGGGAGAAATGGGCGCAGGTTTTGCAATTCCTGCGGTGGCATGGGAGGGTGCCAGGAGGGGAGGTGTGGGGGGGGCATGGACCTGACAAGACTGTCGTGAAGGGAAGGTCTTTACGGAACACAGATAGGGTTGGAGAAGGAAATGTGTCTCTGGTGGTGGAGGCTGTTTGTAGGTGGTGGAAATGGCAGAGGATGATGCAATGTATATGGAGGTTGGTGTGGTGGAAGGTGAGGACCGATGTGGGAGGGGGGGTCGTGTTCTGTCCTTGGTGTGCATGGATAGGTCGGGTTCGAGGGCAGAGGCAGGGAAGTGGAGCAGATGTGCTGGAAGGGGAAATGCGACCTTTGAAGAAGGAGGCTATCTGCTGTGTTCTATGGTGGAACTGGTCCTCCTGGGAGTAGATGCAGCAGAGGCAGAGGAATTGAGAATAAAGGATAGTGTTTTTACAGGAGGCAGTGTGGGAGGAAGTGTAGTCCAAGTAGCTGTGGGAGTCAATAGGTTTGTAGAAGATGTCCATGTTGAGTCGATCACCATTGAAGACGGACGCCTGGAGGAAGAATGCCTCATCTTCCTCCTTGGGACCCTCCAACCACATGGGATTTCACCAGTTTCCTCATTTCCCCTCCTCCCACCTTAGCCCAGATCCAACCTTCCAACTCAGCACCACCCTCATGACCTGTCCTACCTATCCATCTTCCTTCCCATCTATCTGCTCCACCCTCCTATCCGACCTATCACCATTCCCCCACCTTCATCTACCTATCGCTATCTCAGCTACCTTCCCCCCCTCCATTTATCTCTCCACGCCTTTGGCTCACAAACCTCATTCCTGATGAAGGGCTTATGCCCAAAATGTCGATTCTCCTGCTCCTCAGATGCTGCCTGACCTGCTGTGCTTTTCCAGCACCACACTCTCGACTCTGATCTCCAGTATCTGCAGTCCTCACTTTCTCCTATTTCTCGGTGTCTGTCAATGGCTTTTTGATTATGTATGTATTTAGACACCCACATTGTTGGACTTCAATTCTTTCTTGCTTAGCGAGTTTTGAGAAGTAGCAGAGATAGTAATGCAAAAACGCAAACAAACAGTTCTGCCAACCATCCAACCCAAACTTTGGGTCCGCTACCTTTGTCATCACTAAACAAAACAAATTAGAGGAAACCTTCAAGACCATCAATAATACCCTTACTGGCATAAAATTCACTAAAGAGGAGGAAAACAACAACACACTGCCATTCCTGATGTTGCAGTACAGCGAACAGCCAACGGGCAACTTCAAACCAGCGTCTACAGGAAAACAACACAAATGGACCAAATATTGAACTACAGAAGCAATCATCCCAACATCCACAAATGAAGCTGCACTAGAACATTATTTCAGCACAGAGGAACTACACAGAGCAGAGGGAAATCATCTATACAGTGTATTCAAAAATGTACCCAATCCGCAATTTCTCAGCAATAAATCCAAACAAGCAAACAAAATGCATCCAGAAACCCTAGCCACTCTCCCTAAATCAAAGACATCATGGAAATGACTGCCAGATTACTCAGACCCCTTGGCAGCACAGTAGCCCACAAACCCACCAACGCACTAAAACAGCAGCTAATGAACTTGAAAGACAACAAGCAAAACTAATGTCATTTATGAAATACCTTGCAAGAACTGTAACAAACACTACATTGGATAAACAGGCAGAAAACGAGCCACCAGGATACATGAACATCAACTAGCCACAAAATAACATGACCCTCTCTCACTAGTATCCTTACATATAGGTAAGGAAAGACACCACTTCGACTGGGACAACACATCCATCCTAGGACAAGCCAAACAGAGACATGCACGAGAATTCCTACAAGCATGGCATTCCAACCAGAACTCTATCAACAAACACATTGACTTGGATCCCATTTACCATTACTGAGGAAAAAAACCCAGAAATGACATCGCCATATGAAATGACATCACCACAGGAAATGACATCCCCAACCCAAATATATAAACAGAAAGCAGGAAACACAAGCAGTGCTTCGTCCAGAGGCTCACTGAAGATGTTACCTAGTATGGTGATGAAACGTCTGAAAATGAACCTACATCCAGATTCTTTCTTGCTTTTCAACATTTAGAAGCTACACTGAACAGTATCATCCAAAGTGGCTGGTCTACATTAAAATCCATATGTCACAATTTTGAAAATTGACAATCTATCAAGTTCTCACCATAGTTTGATACCTGTATTGCTTACAATGTCACGTATTGTTGTGACTTGTTGTCCAAACATCCAAGTTCTGATGAAATAGATGAAGGTTTGAGACCTTAGCACTGATGCTTGCAGCAGGCCCTTCATTTCATCCCAGTAACTGGAGTACCCCGCTCATTACCCACACTCACCATCTCCTGCCACTCCAACAGTTTTCTAAGCAGGCAACTTCATCATCAACCAATAGTCTTTTAATGAGACACCTTAGCAAACCTCTTCGGAAGACTACAAATAACATCCATAGCCATAGCCTGTCCACTACCTTTATCACATCTGCAAAAATAAATCTCATTAAGCTTTATCTGCACTTTATAAATTAGATTTAACAAGGAGTACTGATTCTGTCCCTGATCATCTCAACATCTTCAAGGTGACCAGCCACCCCATCTTTAATGCTAAATTCTAGTTATACCTGACAACAGATCTTAGGCTCACTGTTCTCCAAATCCTGTGTTTTTTTCTTTCTCTCATGTTCCTTAAAGCACAGACAAAATTTTTCAAAATCAAGGAAAACTCCCACATCAAGAGAACCACACAAGACTATAGAACATAGAACAGGACAACATAGGAACAGGCCCTTCGGCCCACAAAGTCTGTGCCAACCATATTGCTATTGTAAATTAATCCTATTTGCCTGCAGATAGGATTAATGGTCAGTCTCCCTCTATTGCCTGCTTGTTCATGTGTCTGCCTGAATGCCTCTTAAACTTATAATAACGGTAACCATGATATTCTTATCTACATCCTTCAAAACCCCAAGATGGACTGCACCTGGTCTATTTTCATCATTACTATTGTTTAGCTTATATTAATCTTTGTCAGCCTTGTCCCTGATTCAACATTAGCTTCCATGGCCATGCTGACTTATTTCTCTATCTCAAATGATTGTACAAACCAATTATTCAAAATATCTAATTAGTTTCTTATTTTCACAATATAATCATAACCAGTTTTCAAGCTCCCCCTTCCCCATTCCCAACATTCTACTTCCCCGACCCCACATTTTTCATCCTCTCTCCTTGCAGCTCTCTCAATCTGTTCTGTCAATCTTTGTCACCCTTTGGTCAGAATCGATGCTACATCTTGCACTTTTTGTCAGATTTTTCTTTTAGCTTTATATTGTTTGCTATTTCTTTAGCTGCCGTTAGCAATTTTAAAATTTGTCAAATAGAGCGCTTGTCCCCGATCGGAGTGAATCTGTATCACCAAACAAATCTTCTGTTGTTCACTCTGAGTTTGGCCATATTATGATCATTATTTGATAAATATTTACATACTGTTAGGCTTGTTAATTAAATCTGGTTCAGTACTCATTACTAAATTTAATATGCTCCCCTCATTGGTCCTATAGTATATTATTGCAGAAAATTATTATATTACTTCTTTCAGGAAACTCATTGCCTTTCAATATATAACAATCTGCTTATCCTAACCTACATGAAAAATAAAACTGCAATTAAAATCACTTTGCCCTTGTTACACGCTTCCGATAAACTCTACATTTATAAATCCACAGCATACATTTTATTTCCCAGAATTCCTACCTTTGGTCAGAATGTGTGCTACATCTCACAATTTTTGTAAAATGTTTCTTTTAGTTTTATGTTAGGCTTAGCATCCAGTCAGACATGACATGCTTTAGCAGGCTGTACCTTTGTGTTGAAAACCTGTAGTTGCTTATGGAAGAGGGGGTCCATCCAGGTTGGGCGAGGATTGCCTGGAGAAGGGGAAAATGCTTGTTCTTGGGATGGAAGATGGGTGCAATCAGGCAATATATTGTCATCAAAGAAAAGAGTATACCTGGGATCAGCGAGATATACTCCTGTGCCTCCTGGTTTACAAACTGTTGATATTTATTTAATCCCCAACCCTCCCCCACATCTCCTTCAAGATGTTGGCTTTTGACAAGAGCTGGGTAACCAGGCTAATGTTCACTACGATGGGGTTTTGCAAATCTTTTCCCCTGTTTGAAGCTTAAAAAAATTCCCAATTCAGTTAGCAATGGGAGATGGTTTGTTGGAGGGATGGTTAGGGGAGGACATCTATGAAACCAGTGGGTATGGGAGCCATCATTGCTACTTTGCAGCTCACCACCCCAAAATTTCAGCCCGAGCTTCTACCTTGGGACTTGACCTCCACTGTGGGGAAACCTTGCACTACAACATTTAAGTAGCTTCTTGGCAGCTGGTTGACCACTTATAGAGTCATAGAGATGTACAACACGGAAACAGACCCTTCAGTCCAACCTGTCCATGCCGAACACATATCCCAACCCAATCTTGTCCCACCTGCCAACATCCGGCCCATATCCCTCCAAATACTTCCTATTCATATACCCATCCAGATGCCTTTTAAATGTTGCAATTGCACCAGCCTCCACCACTTCCTCTTGCAGCCCATTCCACACATGCACCACCCTCTGCGTGAAAAGGTTGCCCCTTAGGTCTCTTTTATATCTTTCTCCTCTCACTCTAACCTATGTCCTTGAGTTCTGGACTCCATCAGCCCAGAAAAAAAGACTTTGTCTATTTTCCCTATCCATGCCCTAATGATTTTATAAATCTCTAGAAGATCACCTCTCAGCCTCCGATGCTCCAGGGAAAACAGCCTTAGTCTATTCAACCCCTCCCTATAGCTCAAATCCTCCAACCCTGGCAACATCCTTGTAAATCTTTTCTGAACCCTTTCAAGTTTCACAACATCCTTCTGATAGGAAGGAAACCAGAATTGCACACAATATTGCAAAAGTGGCCAAACCAATGTCCTGTACAGCCGTAACATGACCTCCCAACCCCAGTACTCAATACTCTAACCAAGAAAGCATACCAAACGCCTTCTTCACTATCCTATCTACCTGTGACTTTATTTTCAAGGAGCTATGAATCTGCACTCCAAAATCTCTTTGTTCAACAACACTCCCTAGGACCTTACCATTAAGTGTATAAGTCCTGTTAAGATTTGCTTTCCAAAATGCAGCACCTCACATTTATCGGAATTAAACTCCATCTGCCACTTCTCAGCCCGTTGGCTCATCTGATAAGATCCCATTGTAATCAGAGATAATCTTCTTTGCTGTCCACTACACCTCCGATTTTAAACCAGGAAGTGATAAAGTTAGTGACCAGGCATTTCCGGACTTTTAAAACATAGAAACATAGAAAAAGAAGCAGGAGGAGTAGGCTGTTTGGTTGTTCAAGTCTGCTCCACTAATATGGTCATGGCTGATCATCCAAATCAGTTTGTTGTTCCCACTTGTACCCCTCCACCCCCCGCCATGGCTAGCTGAAGACGATACTGGACTAACTGAATCCAGAGTGGAACGTGATGGACCATACTTTATTGCTCTTTTTGCTTACTATTAGGGTCAGTCATTGAGCACATTCCCAATAGGCTGCCAAAGCACAAAAAGATGCTAAAAATTATGTTTACACAAAAGTGTATACTATAGTGGCACTACTGGAGCAATTTCACTATAAACATTAGAGAGAAAGATTCATCCCTTTTATCTCAGCAAAGCCCCTACAGACACTTAAACCTCAGTGAAGCCTCGAACTTTGTGCTGAAGCTTGTTGCTCACCTGGCACAAATGTAATCCGTTTCCCTTTTGACAAATTTCTATACAATTACTCGATTCTATTTTCTTTAGCTAATGTATCTCCTTGAGAATACTTAATTGGCTCCACATCCACAAACATTCACCCTGCCAACCACTGATGTTCAGTAGCAGTAGTGTGCACCATCTACAAGATGCACACTGCAGAATCCCACTAAAGCTCCTTAGTCAGCATCTTCCAAGCTCACGACCCACTGTCATCTGGAAAAATAAAGGGCAGCAGATACATGGGGACATCACCACCTGCAAGTCCCCCTTCAAGCCATTCAATATCCTGACTTGGTAATATAACACCATTCCTTCAGTTTTGATGGATCAAAATCCTGTACGTTCCTCCCTAACAGCATTGGTGGTCCATCTACAGCTGTCTGAACTGCAGCAGTTAAAGAAGGTAGTTCACCACTAACTTCTCAAAAGCAACTAGTGATGGACAATAAATGCTAGCTCAACAAGTGATGTCCATCGGAAAGGAAACTGAAAACCAGCTGCCAACTTAGTTCATTTATTACTGAATATAGATTCCTTAAACTCATGTCTTCAACAGCCTTGTTGGATAAATTCCCTTCTGACAACTCCACAGCTTTCTGCTTTTGAGCCTTTCTCAGAAATTTATCCCAGTCCTGACTGCTTGGAGACTGCTACTGACACCAATTCTGTTGTAATGGACCTCTTTTCTCTGAATGAACCTTTCTCTTGTCCCCTCTCTCGGTTTTAAAATTCAAGTCAGCCAAAGCTTTATCAATTATTTTCAAAGGAGGCTTTGAAATGACATTTCAGCGTAAAAGATCCCCAAGGAAACGATGATTATAACGTGGTCACATTTAGCATTCAGTTGAGAGGGAGGATCTTGGGCCAAAAGCAACTGTACTAAGCCTAAATAAAGGACACTACAAAGAAACAAGAGAAGAACTGGCTGGACTACACGAGGAAAGGCTTTAGCAGGAAAAGCTAGTTGAGGAACATTTGAAAATGTTTAAGAAAATAGTTCATGGTTCACAGCAATGAAGAAGAATTCTAGGAAGGGGATTAGCCAAACACGGTTAACCAGGCAAATTAATGATAGCATCAAATTGAAAGAAAAACATACAATGTGGCTAAACTTAGTGGTAAGCCAGAAATTGAGAAAACTTTAAAAACTAACATAAGACAACCAAAAAAAAACAATAAAGAGGAAGGACTATGAGAACTAATTTGCAAGACAGCTAGAGCTTGTTTAAACATGTAAAAGGGAAGGGAGAAGCCAAAGTGGCCATCCGCCCCTTAGAAAATGAGGCTGGAGAAATAATAATGGGGAACCAGGAAATGGCACAAGAATTGAATAAGTACTTTATATCAGATTTCACAATAGATGACATAACTGGCTTTCAAAAAGCCATGGCATGGTGACTCAGTGGTTAGCACAGCTGCCTCACAGCGCCAGGGATCCTGGTTCAACCCCAGCCTCGGGCAACTGTCTGTGTGGAGTTTGCACATTCTCCCTGCATCTGCATGGGTTTCCTTTGGCTGCTCCGGTTTCTCCCCACAGTCCAAAGATGTGCAGGTTAGGTGATTTGGCCATGCTAAATTGCCCATAGTGTTTAGGGATGTCTAGGTTAGGTGCATTAGTCAGGGAAATGTAGAGTATTAGGGTAAGGTAATCAGTATGGGTGGGATACTCTTCGGAGGGTCACTGTGGACTTGTTGGGTCAAACGGCCTGTTTCCATTCTGTAAGGATTCTATGATAATAATCAAAATCATTAAATATTCAAGAGTCAAAAGGAGGAAAGTTAATAAATATGATAGTATCTCTAGAGAAAATGTGCTAGGGAAACTAAAGGGGCTAAAGACTGAAGTCCCCTGGACCTCATGTGGATGCATCCTAGGATTTTAATGGAAGAAGATTCTTAAAGGACTTGAAAGGGTAAATGTGGAAAGGTTGTTTCCCCTTGTGGTGAGTCCATAACCACAGAGCTTAATCTCAGAATAAAGGGATCCCACATTTAAGACAGAGATAAGGAGAAATTCTTTCTCTCAGACAGCAGTGAGTCTGTGAAATTGTTTACCACAGGGCTTGTTGAGGCTGGGTTGTTAAGATATTCAAGGCTGAGATCAGCAGATTTTTAATCAGTAAGGGAGTCAAGGGTTATGGGGAAAAAGGCAGATTAGTGAAGTTGAGGATTATCAGATCAGCCATGATCTCATTGAATGGTGGAGCAGACACGATGGGCTGAATGGCCTACTTAGGCTCTGACATTTTATGCTCTTATGGATTTCTTGTATATGCTTTTTAACACAAAATGACAGTAAAACACCAGGGCAGAGTCTTGCAGAACAAAAAGCGAAATCCAGTATTTCCTCTGCTTTAGAACCGACATTTCCAAAAAAAACAATATGATGAACTTTGATCAGAGTAACTGAGATGGTTTCATTCAGAAATGAACGCGCTGCCACTGAGCCAGCCTAGCACTATTTCATAGTACACATCAGAATATGCCTTTATTTAGAAAAGGCCCTACTTTGCTTCCTTAAGATATTATGATCTCTTGTACATAAACAAGTTGAAGATGTATGTATTCAGAAGAATAATTCTATTGACAATTTGCAATAGTTTGACAATTTTGCATATTATTGGGTGACTTATACCATGGAAGGTGGCCAATTCTGTAAGTGCCAGCCTAATTCCACTTTCAAACCGCTGTCAGCTGTTAAAAGAAAGTGGAAATCTATTGGAGTTGGCCTCAGCCAGGATTTGGGTGATTTGTTTTTGGTAATTATATTAAATGACCAGCAAGTCATCAACTGGACATAATTTAAAGGATAAGGGATTGCCAAGTATATTAAAATATTCTATCACTAATTTCTGCTAGTATGTGGGAGAATCATATTTATCAAAACAAGTTGCTCTGCATATCCCACTCAATAAGTTTGTCTACTAATAGCAATGACCAGTTTAATATATGTCGAGTCACTAATTCATTGGAGACTGCATGTTACTTTAGAAAATCTAAGTCAACAATTAAAAACCCTGCTCAAGTGAATGTATTTTACACTAAGAGCTGAGCATAAAATTGGAACTTTAAAACAAAACACAAAGCTGATAACTACACCTGAGTGGGCTAATACAAATGAGCTGTGACTGAGTGAGCCCATGATCAAACAAAGCAGCTTGCTCCTAGCTGGCAGTATGTTAGCTGATTATATCAGGAAAGGTCCCGTTAACCTTGAACAAAGCCAAGCAAAGCTGGTTAACAATTCCTGAGGACCACAACTTCCTGGATGCATTTGCTTTGATGCTTCCCCAGTGCAAGATAAACATGAACAAATATAACCATCAGAAGCCCCATTTGCACTATTGCGGAAAGCTGATTGCAGACCAGATATAAGGGATCATGTTCCAGAGCTGACCGAAGTAGGAGATGTTTTGTTTCTTCTCCATCAGCTTTTACTGCACAGAAACTGAAGTGTGGCAAAACGCTTCTTCACATTGTTTTTGGTCGGCCTGCAGAGGACACAAACAAATTCTCACCATCTCTGGGAGACAGTGCTTCATTATATTGTGGTCTTATCAAGTCAGGTTATCCACAAACTAAGCAGTCAACCAAATTAACCTCCACAACCACCTGATGAAAGAGTGGCGCTCTAAAACCTTTTAAATAAATCTGTTGGACTATAACCTGGTGTTGTGTGACTTTTAACCTTGTCCACCCCAGTCCAGCCCTGGCACCTCCAAGTCAGATTAAAATCAGTATGTGCCCAGCCACTGATATATACAGAAACCAGTAACTAAAACACATAGTACTGAGCCTCCTGATAGCTCAGTCAAATAGGATGTCAGTAAATGACTCACAGAGACTTAATTGGTTTTAATTTTTATTCTTGATCAGTGCTAAATTAGATGATCCCACCTACAATGTCTTAGGTGTTCCCTAGAATACCCAAAATTTCTTGGTTTTGAGGGAGAGAAATTAAATTAGGGTAGCTTGCTGCCCCAACTTGTTATCAAGCTGGCTGCAATGGAAGTATCTATGACTGGCCACTGAGGAATGTTCATCACCACAGGCCAGGGCCCAACAAGATGGAGGAAGGAGAAGCGAGTTCAAAACAAAACATTAAAACCTTTCATGGTTCAATAGAACAGACAACCAACCAGCCAATCCAGATGCAGGTTGCATTAGTTCATTTATACCTTGCAAATAGTAGGGCTGGACAAAGTTAAAAATCACAAAACACCAGGTTATAGTCCAACAGGTTTATTTGGAAGTACAGTACAAGCTTTCAGAGTGTCGCTCCTTCATCAGGTAACGAGTGGGATGTTACAGTTTCTGTGACAGGAAGGGTAGAAATCAAATGCAAACTGCCAGAGGCACATATAAAAACAGACCTAGAAATAAAAACAGACCTAGAAATACATGTGGCTTTAATTACAAAGCAAAATTAATAGATTCTTTGGTGTTATTTCAATAATAAAGGCAGCATGTAGAAGAGAACCAAAGAACTGCAGAAAAGGCATCATGGCAACCTAAAGCTTCTCCAAAGAGTTGATTTTAAAGAGGATCTTCAAGTCAGAGAGGAAAGCATAGAGGTGTTTCAGAACGCGCAGGTAAAGTTTCAAATATCAGGTTGAAGGTTGAGGGTGGGGTAAGGAAATACAAGAAGTCCAGAGAATCTGTTGGGGAGAGGTGGCAATTAGTGGTGGTTACAGAGCTAGAGGACATTGAAAAGGAAGGCAGAGAATTGCACTTAACACGCTAATCAGCTAGGAGTCATTGTAGGTCAAGGACAACTTTGTGGCAGGATCAGTAATGGGCAGAAGATAATAAACATTGTTAATGATTAACTTCTTCCAAGTATACACACGGAAAGGCATGAATAACATTCCTTTCACTAACATTGATAATGTTCATAAAATTAACTGTCGCTACCTCTGGAGCAGGTGGGACTTGAACTCGGACCCTCTGCCCAGGGGTGTGTAATAACATCTCTGAACAGGTTGATTTGAAAATATATCTACACAAAATTAATGACCAGTATCAGCTAACATGGCTCAAAACATAGAAGTCTTCAGAGATAGATGGCAATCCCATGTTAATAACAGACTTATTGGCAAATTCTGAGTGTAGATCAGAAACGACTGAAAAATGTTTGTTTATCGGAGTTGCAGCAAACTGGGTGCGCCTTTGGAATCACTGTTGAGACCAAAATGTTTTGTAATTTATGGAAATGATTTGGATTTAGAAACTCGATACAAATGGCCAAAATGTGGAGATGATACCAAATTGGAGATAGAAATTCAGAAATCACACAGAGTTGTGTAAAATATTGAAGCAGGTAGAGCAATGGATGATCAAAGTTAATATAGAGAATGAAAAGGACTACACATAGGAGGAAAGCAATATCAAGCACCTCATGAATTAAGAATCGGGTAGGACTCTTTCTAGACTCTGCACTCAATCAATGCAGGGCATCAATCATCAAAACATGCTGAATTATACAACCAAGGCAGTAAAATACTAACTGAAAGAAGTCAGAGACCTGACTTTGGCTACTGAGGCTATTTGTGACTTCAACCTAGCAAGTTAAGGCCTTTGCAAAAGCCAAAATGAGATTTGTTAATTCAGTTGGCCCTGCTGAGTTTGGTTTCCCTCCTTTGTGAAGGGTACCCTGCTCCCTTCCTCCAATTTGCAAAAAAATGGGGTCAAAAATAGGGGCAAGATTTGCATATCTGGCTCCAGCTAGCTATTTCTAAAAGGTTTGCAGAGTCTTCTCCATGGAAATTGGGCCCATTACCTCTGGTCGGCTTAAGTAATATGTTCAGTTCTTGTTATTGAGACAAAAGAGATAATGCAAGAGAAGTGCCGGAGATCTGTCTTACAGCAATTAAAAACTGGAGAAAATGGGGCATTTTGTGCTGGAAAGGAGGTCTTCAAGAGATGATCTCATTCAGATCAGATAGTTTCTTAATGGAATGGAAGAGATCAAATTAGTCAGCAATTTCAAATTAAATTGGGGGAGTAAGTCAAATGAAAAGTATCAAACCAGAAACAGACAACCCAAAAGATTAGCAACAGAAAAAGTGATTAATACATGGAATGGACATCCAGATGGAATTATTTAAGCAAACGGATGCTTCGTTGACAGAGAATTTGCAGGAACTAAGATGCACTGAACTATCTCTTACTCTGTCATAAATGGATGATCAATGTACAAGTGAGCCAGATTTTCCAGGGCAGTCCAAGATTCAATTCATTTTTGTTTTCAGTCTTGGCTCAATAGTAGTATTGTCAATTCAAGAGGTCCAAGGGTTCAAGTGTTATTCAATAGCATAAGCACATAATGAGGTTGCCACCACAGCAAAGTGACAACTTTCAAATGGAACGTTAAATCAAATGCCCCATCTTCCTCCACAGGTAGACATTAAAACATCCAGTGGCACTTTGAAGTGGAACAGGAAAGTCTTTCTGCTGCCCAGCATCAAGATTTATCCCTCAATCAACATCTCTCATCCAACATGCAGTCTGTTCTGATATAATGCGATAGTTCCATTGCTGAGCAATCCCGCATTTTAAGAAAATTGCATAGCAGTAGCACAATTTAAACTAATAGGACCAGAATTGTGTTATACCTAATACAGGTAAGGAAATTTCACAATCTACAAATAATGGTCTAAATTCTGCAATCGCATTATAGCCAATTCTCATTGAAGAAACGTGGATTATACCAGAACCAACAATACCTGCTCATTTGCCTGCTTGTGGGATCTCATTGTCTGCAAATTGCCTGTTGTGTTTCTGTATGTTGCATCAATCATTGCTCTAAGCACTTAATTGGGTGCAAAGTTCTTTAGGATTTTCAGAGGTTGTGAAAGTTACTCGAACACATCTTATCTATCTCATCCACATGCATCTCCCCTCAACAATCTGTAAACACAATGTGCACAGACAACATCCACCACCTTTCTTGACCTGTCCAATGTCTCTAAATCGTGTCACTTTTCTAGGCTTTTTGTACCCACACCTCCCTCAAAGTCTCTCTCCACAGGGTTGCGAACATTTCAGCCATTTCCTTCTGGAGCCCAGCAATCATTCACACTTTCAGGTAGGGAAAGATGGTAATAAAACAAAAGTAACTTAATATTTTTTTAAAAACCATTCACAGAATGTAGGCATCACTAGTTAAGCCAGTATTTACTGCCCATTCTAATTGCCCAGAGGGCAGTTAGGAGTAGAGCACATTGCTTTAGGTCTGGAGTCACATGTAAGCAGAGAAGAACAGATTTCTCTTCCTTAAAAGGATATTAGTGATAAAGATGGGTTTTCACAACAATAGATAGTGGTTACATGGTCACCATTAGGCTAGCTTCATTTTCATTCTCATTTTCTTTTACTGAATTCATATTTCACCATCTGCCATGATGGAAATCGTACCCATGGCCCCAGAACAACAACATAGACTTTTGGATTACAGTACTAGCCAGTGACAAGTTGATAATGATATATTTAAAGGATAGTCAAAACTCCAAAGTGTTCTGCAATTTCATTGCCCTGGAATCAACTGACAGATTAAATACGGCTGGAGAATTATTATCCTACTATGGGATGGGTTGGCATTACACTTTCCATTGCGATGAGGGATTGTTATCTTACCAGGTTTAATATGAATATTATAGACTGCCTAGAAATGCACATGATGGCATGACGCTCCACCATACTGAATTCCTGCCTCTGGCAGAAATCCTAAGGACATGTTCTTCATAATAGACAGCACAGATTCCCATGTTAAAAAAGTTAGAAATTCACAAAAAGTTATTAGGTTACTGATTAATTTTGGCCTTGCAGTATAGAACCAGAGGACTCAATGTCATGCAAGGGCCTATGACTGCTAGTGATTTCAGCTCTGTTAAAAGACTTTGTCTTTTAAAGGTAAGTTTTACTGACAGTTTAGCAGACTGCTGTGCTGTAATCTTTAAAAAGCCATAATGTTTCATTTAATAAGATCGCATGGATCTAACTTACATTTTGTATTTTTCTGTCAGGAAATTTGTGATGAAGCTGTACATGTATAAATACATACAAAATAAGAGTTGCTGTTTTTAAATGGTCCAATACTGTACTATAACATTTGATGACAATAATGGTTCAATTATGTTTCATTTTAATTACAGTTGAGGAAACGCTTAATTTTATGATTTTTGTTTTCAAATTGAAGAGGCATTAATTTTTCTAAATGTAAAATTAAGAGCACAGATTGTTGTGCCTCAGAAATTGACCTGAAGGTTCCACTGCATTCTAAGAATCTTCTGTGAAAGATAACTCAGTAAATAACAGGAGATCATAACTGGGAGGATAAAGCAGCCCTGCTCTGTACCTCAACTCAGGTTTTCAGTGTTTGGGACATGGTACAATATTCAACATGCAGACAAATCACAGGTGCTCCCTAAACACTCAAGAACATTTGTAGTAATTTAGTAAGACAGGAATAAGCAGGTTGTCTCTAGCCTAGAGTTAATTACCAGGCAGCTGTTAGAGTTCTTGGGGGTCGGTTAGCTCAGTTGGCAGAACTGCTGGTTTGCAATGCAGCGATGGCTCAATTCCTGCATTGGCTCTCCTTCTCAACCTTTCCTCGTGTCGGAGGTCTGATGACCTTCAAATTAAACCACCCCAGACAGTTCTCCCTTTCCGAAACTGTGGTGACTTTACTCTTTTTCAGAGTTCCACAGAAGGTGTTCAAAAGAAGCCTCAGAGCTCTGTGTACCTTCTCTTTCATCAACAACACTGGCCTCATTGGAGGCTCAGTGCTACGGAATTGGTGGGATTTTGGGGGTGTTGGTGAGCGGTTGCGGTGTAGTGGCTGGTAAACAGTGGTCACCTCACTGCCTGATGTCCACTCCCACATTGATTGCCTTGGATTAGCTTTCCCACCTCTCACTCCTGTCCTCCACTCGAGGTGACAAACATAGAACATAGAAACGTACAGCACAGGACAGGCCCTTTGGCCCACGATGTTGTGCCGAGGTTTAAACCTAATGTCAAATAAAGTAACTTAACCTACGCACACCTCAACTCACTGCTATCCATGTGCATGTTCAGCAGTCGCTTAAATGTCCCCAAAGACTCTGCTTCCACCACCACAGCAGGCAACGCATTCCATGCCTTTACAACTCTCTCTACGGGTGGCACGGTGGCACAGTGGTTAGCACTGCTGCCTCACAGCGCCAGAGACCAGAGTTCAATTCCCGCCTCAGGCAACTGTCTGTGTGGAGTTTGCACATTTTCTAAGTGTCTGTGTGGGTTTCCTCCGGGTGCTCCGGTTTCCTTCTTCAGTCCAACAAAAATGTGCAGGTTAGGTGATTTGGCCATGCTAAATTGCCCGTAGTGTTAGGTGAAAGGGTAAATGTAGGGGAATGGGTCTGGGTGGGTTGCTCTTTGGAGTGTTGGTGTGGACTTGATGTGCCAAAGGGCCTGTTTCCATACTTTAAGTAATCTAAAAAAAAAGAACCTACCTCTGACATCTCCTTTATACCCTTCTCCTAATATCTTCAAACTATGACTCCTCGTACCAGTCAATCCTACCCTAGGGAAAATTCTCTGGCTATTGACTCCATATATTCCACTCATTATTTTATACACCTTGATCGGGTCTCCTCTCTTCCACCTTTCCTCCAGAGAGAAAAGTCCGAGCTTATTCAACCTGTCTCCGTAAGGCAAGCCCTCCAGTCCAGGCAGCATCCTGGTAAACCTTCTTTGCACCCTCTCCAAAGCCTCTGTATCTTTCCTATAGTAGGGCGACCTGAACTGGACACAATATTCCAAATATGGTCTCACCATGGACTTGTAGAGCTGCAGCAAAATCTCGCGGCTCTTAAACTTGATCTCAGTTAATGAAAACCAAAACACCATATGCTTTCTTAACAACCCTATCCACTTGGGTGGCTACTTTGACGAACCTGACCTGATGGTAATAAGCGTTCATGCTGTTGTGTTAGCCCTGCAACTGGGGGCTGGGGGAGCCTATGTGCATCTTAGTTGCCCTCTACAGAGCCTCAATTAGCACCAGAGCAGGGAAGTCCAGCTTCCAATCCAAATCTTAATTCTGGTGAAGGTGAGGAAATAGTGGGGTTTGAGGATGCCACTGTCCTGCCTAATTAAGTGCCTTTCCTGCCTCCAAGCTCACCATCTTCAGTAACAGAAAATTCTTCCCTCAAAGTCTAATAAATAATGATCTGGTCAGTTATACTCACATTCCATGAAAGAATAAAAAGCAACTATTAAATCTTGTAAGACTTGGGGAAAGCTGAGAGTGGGGATATTGTTAATGACCGTGGGGAAATGGCAGTCATGTTGAATGAATATTTTGCTTCAGTATTCACAGCAGAAAAGGAGGGTGGCTTGCAGGTTGTCCCAAAGACATTTGCAAAGGATCAGAACAAGGTATAAATAAAATTAACTCATCAATAATGGGGCAATTAATGGAACTGAAAAGTGACAAATTCCCAGGATCTGATGGTTTCCATTCATGGGTGTTAAAGGAGGTAGGAGAGTTGGCCAATGCTCTAACCATAATCTTTCAGATTTCCTTGGATTCAGGAGCTGAACCTGGATTAGAAATTTGCTCATGCCACTTCACTCTTTTAGGATATCTGACAAAGGGAAACAAGGAAATTACAGAGCAGTTGGCCCAACATCTGTAATGGGGAAATTATTGAAGATTATAATCAAGGATAGGTTAGCTGATCACTTGGAAAAAAAATCAGGGCAGAGTCAACATCGATTCATGAAAGGTAGGTCATGCTTTACAAACATCAGAGCTGTTTGCTGATTGGACCTCTTTAATTTCAAATAATGTTAATCTTGCTTTGCACACCTCCTGTGCAGCCATAACCTTGTATGCCTCACTCTGTCTAAATATCGGTATACCCTTGTTTGCTATGATCTGCCTGTACTGCACGGTAAACAAAACGTTTCACTATACTTAAGTGCATGTGACTACAATATAGAAAATGAAATCAACTCAAAGGTGGTGGACAGAGGTAATTCGATGGATGTTGTTCATACGGACTTCCAGACGGCTTCTGATAAAGTCCTACAGAAGAGACTATTAGCAAAGGCAAAAACCCACAGAGTTGAGGGCAAGTTACTGATGAAGGGACAATATTCCAAAAACTTGCAGTTTCAAATGAACTGGCTGCACTGGTGTTGTCTGGCTTCTGACCTTGCCCACCCCAGTCCAACACCAGCACCTCCACATCATGAATAAGAAATTGGTTAAGTGGCAGGAAACAGACTTGAAACAATGGGCAAGTACTCAATGTAGTAGTGCGTGCCTAATGGTGTCCCACAAGGATCAGTGTTGTGGCCTTTATTATTTACAACATCATTAATACCTTAAATAATGGCATAAAAAGTCAAATATCAAAATCTGCTGGGCAGAAATGATGACAGTATTGACACAGCTGGGCAGAAATGATGACAGTATTGACACAGCCTAAAATTACAACAGACAGATGCATTGGCAAAACTGTAGCAGATGGACTTTAATATAAGCAAATGTGAGGTTTTAATATAAGCAAATGTTGAAGTGTTGAGCCACGGGGTGGTTGGGTTGACTTGTGGGAATAAGGTACAAAAAGCGATTAGACAAATTAGGCCAAATTTATTCTGTAGAATTTAGAAAGTTAAGAGGTAATTTCATCAATGTCTTCAGGATATTAGCGGGGAAAGACAGAGTAGATAAAGTATTTCCACTGGTTGATTCTAGAAGTAGGGAGCATAGACTAAGAATTACAGCCAGGCCAGTGAGGAGAGGTGTTAGAAAACACTTCCACATGGCACGAATCATGGAGGTTTGGAACTCTCTTCCTCAAATGGCAGTTCATAGAGTCATAGAGATGTACAGCATGGAAACAGACTCTTCGGTCCAACCCATCCACGCCGACCAGATATCCCAACCCAATCTAGTCCCACCTGCCAGCGCCCGGACCATATCCCTCGAAGCCCTTTCTATTCATATACCCATCCAAATGACTTTTAAATGTTGCAATTGTAAGACTCTTCGGTCCAACCCATCCACGCCGACCAGATATCCCAACCCAATCTAGTCCCACCTGCCAGCGCCCGGACCATATCCCTCCAAGCCCTTCCTATTTATACACCCATCCAAATGACTTTTAAATGTTGCAATTGTACCAGCCTCCACCACATCCTCTCGCAGCTCATTCCATACACGTACCACCCTCTGTGTGAAAATGTTGCCCGTAGGTCTCTTTTATATCTTTCCCCTCTCACCCTAAATCAATGCCCTCTAGTTCTGAACTCCCCGACCCCAGGGAAATGACTTTGTCTATTTACCCTATCCATGCCCCTTAAGATTTTGTAAACCTCTATAAGGTCACCCCTCAGCCTCCGACACTCCAGGGAAAACAGCCCCAGCCTCTTCAGCCTCTCCCTATAGCTCAAATCCTCCAACCCTGGCAACATCCTTGTAAATCTTTTCTGAACCCTTTTAAGTTTCACAACATCTTTCCAATAGAAGATCAGAACTGCACACAATATTCCAACAGGGGCCTTGCAGCACCTCACATTTATCTGAATTAAACTCCATCTGCCACTTCTCAGCCCATTGGCCCATCTGGTCAAGATCCTGTTGTAATCTGAGGTAACCCTCTTTGTTTTCCACTACACCTCCAATTTTGGTGTCATCTGCAAACTTACTAACTGTACCTCTTATGCTCACATCCAAATAACAAAATGTAGAGGACCCAGCACCGATCCTTGTGGCACTCCACTGGTCACAGGCCTCCAGTCTGAAAAACAACACTCCACCACCACCCTCTGTCTTCTACCTTTGAGCCAGTTCTGTATTCAAGTGGCTAGTTCTCCCTGTATTTCCTGAGATCTAACCTTGCCAATCAGTCTCCCATGGGGAACCTTGTCGAATGCCTTACTGAAGTCCATATAGATCACATCTACTGCTCTGCCCTCATTAATCCTCTTCGTTACTTGCTCAAAAAACTCAGTCAAGGTTGAGAGACAATTTCCCACGCACAAAGCCATGTTGACTAGCCCTAATCAATTCTTGTCCTTCCAAATACATGTACATCCTGTCCCTCAGGATTCCCTCCAACAACTTGCCCACTACCGCTGTCAGGCTCACTGGTCTATAGTTCCCTGGCTTGTCCTTACCACCCTTCTTAAATAATGGCACCATGTTAGCCAACCTCCAGTCTTCTTGCACCTCACCTGTGAATATCGATGATACAAATATCGCAACAAGAGGCCCAGCAATCACTTCTCTAGCTTCCCACAGAATTCTAGGGTTCACCTGATCAGGTCCTGGTGATTTATCCACCTTTACCAATTTCAAGACATCCAGCATTTCCTCCTCTGTAATATGGACATTTTGCAAGATGTCACCATCTATTTCCCTACAGTCTATGTCTTCCATATCCTGTTCCACAGTAAATACTGATGCAAAATATTCATTTAGTATCTCCCCCATTTTCTGTGGCTCCACACAAAGGCTGCCTTGCTAATCTTTGAGGGGCCCTATTCTCTCCCTAGTTACCCTTTTGTCCTTAATGTATTTGTAAAAACTGTTTGGATTCTCCTTAATTCTGTTTGCCAAAGCTATCTCATGTCCCCATTTTGCCCTCCTGATTTCCCTCTAAAGTATACTCCTACTGCCTTTATACTCTTCTAAGGATTCACTCGATCTATCCTGTCTACACCTTACATTTTGCTTCCTTCTTTTTCTTAACCAAACCCTCAATGTCTTTAGTCATCCAGCATTCCCTATACTTACCAACCTTTCCTTTCACCCTAACAGGAATATACTTTCTCTGGAGTCTCGTTATCTCATTTCTGAAGGCTTCCCATTTTCCAGCCGTCCCTTTACCTGCAAACATCTGCCCCCATACAGCTTTCGAAAGTTCTTGCCTAATACCGTCAAAATTGGCCTTTCTCCAATTTAGAACTTCAACTTTTAGATCTGGTCTATCTTTTTCCATCATTATTTTAAACCTAATAGTATTATGGTTGCTGGCCCCAAAGTGCTCCCCCACTGACACCTCAGTCACCTACCCTGCCTTATTTCCCAATATTATTTTTGCACCTTCTTTAGTAGGTACATCCACATACTGAATCAGAAAAAATGTCTTGTACACACTTAACAAATTCCTCTCCATCGCAACCTTTTGGATTTTAGATTTAATTCAGTTTTAGATTTATATCAGATAAACAGATTTTTATTAAGCAAGATATCAAGGGAAATGGACCCAAGGCAGGCATATGGAGTTAGGCCACAAATCAGTTATGATCTTTATGTCTGTCAGATCTGGCTCAAAAAGCTGAATGGTCTACTCTTGTTTCTATCTGAACTGTGGATTAAATAGCCATTTATCTGAAGTTAACTAATTAAAAGCAGTTTTGCAAAATGGTTAACAAATAAACTGAATCAAACATTTGTGACATCTAACTGGGTCTTGTTATCAGCAATAAGAAATAAATTACCAATAAAAGACATTTAAAACATATAAAGCTACCTACCTCGTACATGATTGATTGGTTAGTGGCTATGTAAATAAACAACAATCTAATTAATGGAAGTTAAACAGTTAGCACAGCAAGGCTACAGTCATCATGGTTCAACAAGGTTCCTAAAGAACAATAGGAACAAACACTGTTAAACAAATCATGTGCACTTTAAGTCATTTTAGATAAACTCAGTGTTTTTGAAAACAGCACGCTTGCCTTAAAATTCAACGGGCAGTTCATTTAATTCAGGTTTCTGAGAAATACAATGAGTTGTTGGACAAACACACGGGTTTTTTTTCTATTCTTTTTCCCTCAGACTGTTTGTTAGATTTACATTTTCCATGTTGTTAAGTAGCTTTGCAAGCCAGAGTTTTATTTCTGTCTTTAAACCCGTGCTGGTGAACGGTGAAGACAGACTTCCTTTGCTGTTATGGGGTCCGGCATTATGCCATTGACATTTTTAGTATGATTCCTATGAACTACTTGCTGATTAGCTTCCCACCCCACTTTTCAACTGATTTCCTAAAATTGTTCTATCCCCAGTGTGGAAGCAGTTTTTGCTGGACTGCTGGTGAACAGCCATTTAGTCTCACCTAGCCTAAAACCCCTTGCCCTGGGTGGCTCCTAGCCTGCTAGAATATTCTGTAACAACAACATAGCTTTTCCCACATAACTCCTGAATTGTTTATCTGCAGACACCTGTTAAGCAAAATAACAATCCAGCCAGATGTTATCAATGAGTGAATGTAGTATCTGGAGTATGTATTGAGTCCAGGTCTGAAAACAATAGCTTGTTATGTACAGTCCTGCGAAACTGTCGGCTCAGCATCTGTCGTAATATATAGGTCTGCTGCGATCAGGAGTGCTTTGGAGTAGCACCGGACCATGATTATGAAAGGTGTGCTTCCCATGATATCATGTAATAAAGTTTGTCAATGCTCAAGGTCGGAGTCTGGAGAATTTTTTCCACAATCTGGCGTCAGTCAACAGGATCCCTTAATTACGGGATCCTGAGCGAACCTAAAGTATAAAGCGGCTGCCTGTGTGACCCTAACCTGAGCCCATAGGCTGATCCCAAGTTAGGAGAGATCTCTGTGACAAGGCGGGACCAGGAAGACCACTGCCATAGGACAGAAATCATTTTAAGGTGACCTTGAGGGATTGATGATGGCGCCAGTCTTTGTTTGCCTGTCTTTGTGCGTTTGTTGTTCATTTCTCTATAGGTCGTAGATCTGCGCTTTGGAACTGAGGAAGCGACAATGGGGTCAATGACTTCTAAACATAAGAAAGACGGGCCAGTCCCAGGGCCAAGGAAACCATGTCCTGCTGAGAAGGATGGCCTATGCCCATTTGTCCCCACGAAGAAAAAGCAGAAGTGCCACGGTAAATATGGTCAATGCAAAAGTAAGGTAGGAGACCTCCTGGTGCTACCAGGGTCATTGGCCAATAATGTTTGACAGTTTTATGTTATTCCTTTCACTTCCGATCATTCTTGGCAGAGTGGAGGAACAGAGGGATCTGGGTGTGCAAATACATAGATCCCTCAAGGTTGCCATCCAAGTGGATAGGGTTGTTAAGAAAACATATGGTGTTTTGGCTTTTATTAACAAGGGGATCAAGTTTAAGAGCTACAAGGTTTTGCTGCAGCTCTACAAGTCCCTGGTGAGACCACACTTGGAATACTGTGTCCAGTTCTGGTCGCCCTACTATAGGAAAGATACAGAGGCTTTGGAGAGGGTGCAAAGAAGGTTTACCAGGATGCTGCCTGGACTGGAGGGCTTGCCTTATGAAGAAAAGTTGAATAAGTTCAGACTTTTCTCTCTGGAGAGAAGCAGGAAGAGAGGAGACCTGATCGAGGTATACAAGATAATGAGTAGACTATATGGAGTCAATAGCCAGAGACTTTTCCCCAGGGCAGGATTGACTGGTACAAGGAGTCATAGTTTGAAGATATTAGGAGGAAGATATAAAGGAGACGTCAGAGGTAGGTTCTTTACGCAGAGAGTTGTGAATGCATGGAATGCATTGCCAGCTGTGGTGGTAGAAGTAGAATCATTGGGGACATTTCAGCGACTGCTGGACATGCACATGGACAGCAGTGAATTGAGGGGTGCGGAGATTAAGTTACTATATTTGACATTAGGATTAAACCTTGGCACAACATCGTGGGCCAAAGGCCTGTTCTGTGCTGTACTTTTCTATGTTCTATACAGGTGGTTCCACGGTAACTGGCCTTATGGAGGCTCCTTCAAATTGGAAAAGATTGATTACTGGAGGACAAACATTGAGGGTGGGTCCGGCCACCTCTCCTGTGATAATAATTACATGCTCCGGTGTTTAAATAAATTTAAAGAAGATGCGAAAGGCCATCAGCCCCCTAAAAATAAAGGTCGCCATCAGCTGCCCAACAATGTTTTGACTTCTTGGCCCCCACCTTCTGCCCCACACCTTATACCCCTCAGTATCCTAATGTTCACGTCCCTACCTCGGACCCTGACCCTCTTACGGTGGAAATTGTTGCTTTTGTCACTACTCTTCCTCCAGCTCCTCCGGCTCAACCCCCGATAATCCCCCTGGGAATTACCCCTCCCACAAGCAACCAGGGGCCTTGGAAAGGGCAACACTGGTAAACGGGACCAGGAGGAATCTGACCCCACTGTCACCTCCACTGCCAGGTATGCCCTCCGCTCGAAGACGGATATAATAAATGATATTGGTGGATGTGCAGGTAAAACTTTGATGGATGTGGAAGGCTCCTTTGGGCCTTGGATGGAGGTGAGGGAGGAGGTGTGGGCGCACGTTTTGCAATCCCTGCAGACGGAGGGAATGGTCTTTGCAGAAGATGGAAAGGGGTGGGGAGGGAAATATATCCCTGGTGGTGGGGTCCGTTTGGAGGTGGCGGAAATATTATCGGATGATTTGGTTTATGCGAAGGTTGGTAGGGTGGAAGGTGAGCACCAGGGGTGTTCTGTCTTGTTACTGTTAAAGGGGTGGGGTCTGAGGGCGGAGGTGCGGGATGTGGACGAGATGCGTTGGAGGGCATCTTTAACCATGTCGGAGGGTAATTGCGGTCTCTAAAGAAGGAGGCCATCTGGTGTGTTCTGTGGTGGAACTGGTTCTCCTCTCCTGGGAGCAGATACGGCAGAGGCGGAGGAATTGGGAATATGGGATAGCATTTTTGCAGGAGGTAGGGAGGGAAGAGGTGTAAACCAGGTAGCTGTGGGAGTCGATGGGTTTGTAAAAAATGTC
>NC_057713.1:82852311-82863234 GCF_004010195.1 Chiloscyllium plagiosum | reverse complement strand
TCACCCGGACCGATCACCTCCATCCCCACCCCCATTCACCTATTGTACTCTAGGCTATTTTCTCCCACCTCTTATTTATCTTTCCACCCTGCAGGCTCTCTGCCTCTATTCCTGATGAAGGGCTTTTGCCCGAAACGTCGATTTTCCTGCTCCTTGGATACTGCTTGAACTGCTGTGCTTTTCCAGCACCACTCTCCTCGGATGCTGCCTGAACTGCTGTGCTTTTCCAGCACCACTCTAATCTCTCCTTCCTGTCCGGTTGTCCTTCTTGGCCGCCAGATGCTTTACAAGCTGAATGCCTCCATTTTTTGCTCTCCACAGGGTCTCACCTTGGAGCTCCCTGACTCTAATTACCCCTTTTTACAGGCCGCCATGAACGCTCTTCCACCTCCGTCCTCTCCTACTCCTTCACTTTATGTATTGACATTCCTGGGCAACCCTTTCCACTCTTATCTTACCTCTTTCCTCCCACATTTGTTGCATACCCCACTGTCCCCCACTACTGCCTTCCTTCGTTGGATCATTCAGATAGTGCAGCGAAGCTTGCACAGAAAGCAGCCTGCCACTGACCTTACCGACCCTGACCCATGTTATTCCACTATTGCAGACCCCACCTCAATCTGCCTTCCACACTGACATTTTATTACGCTGGTAATGAAGGATTAGCTGCTGAACTTTGGTTCAATGCCGAACACCTACCGCTTTTCTGAAATAACCCTGCCTCACTTCCTCATGTTTCAATCATTGTAAAGCCCCGTGACACCTGAAGGATTTGGGGTCCATGGTACATAGACTCTGCAGTCTGCCAAAAGAATTTAAAGTCCTGGGCCCTGCAGATCCCGACTCCATGCAGATTGCCAGCGTAGGGCAGAAGGAGTTTTGCTTGCATTGTTTTCCCTCATCTGAAGAAACTACCTTTACCTTACAGGCCCCGCCGCCCTCCGTCTCCTGTGACGGCCCCTTATTACTCAATAATATACCATCATCATTATGGGCACAGCACTCCATTGATGTAGGCCTAGTCATATTGGCTCCGCCTCATACGGTCACTGTGAAACGTGGGGTCATCCTACTGTCTATTAGACCGTACAATTTGTCACCAGCTGCCAATGAAGGTATAAAACCAGTTATTGATTCCCTCCTATGGCAAGGCATTCTGGTGCCTACCACTAGTCCCTGCAAAACTTCTATCCTCCCTATTTCTAAGCCAGGAAAATCATTACGGTGGAGATTTGTACAGGACATATACAGTCAGAGTTATAGAGATGTACAGCGAGGAAACAGACCCTTTGGCCCAACTCGTCCATGCCGACCAGATATCTCAACCTAATCTAGTCCCACCTGCTAGCACTCGGCCCATGTCCCTCCAAACTCTTCCTATTCATATACCCATCCAGATGACTTTTAAATGTTGCAATTGTACTAGCCTCCACCACTTTCTCTGACAGCTCATTCCACACATGCACCACCCTCTGCGTGAAAAGGTTGCCCCTTATGTCTCTTCTATACCTTTCCCCTCTCACCCTAAACCTATGCTTTCTAGTTCCCCAACCCAGTGAAAAGACCTTGTCTATTTTCCCTACCCATGCCCCTCATGATTTTATAAACCTCTATAAGGTCACCCCTCAGCCTCCGTGCTCCAGAGAAGACAGTCGTAGCCTATTCAACCTCTTCCTATAGCTCAAATCCTCCAACTCTGGCAACATCCTTTCTGCGGGCAGTCAATGTCATTGTTGTCCCCTGCTTCCCAGTGGTGCCCGACACCAATGCCATCCTTACTAGTTTTTCCTATCATTGCTCTCTGCTTGGCCGTTTTCTCCATTAAATTGTTAACAGTCAGGTAATACCTTTTTGCTTTTACTTATGGCGGCCCCCAATATACTTGGAAACAGCGTCCCCAAGAATACATGGAGATCCCCACTGTGTATGCGTCCGCAGTACACCAGACCCTGAAAGACCTCCACCTGCCATGTAAAAGCACCTTGGTTCTGTATGCTGTTGATTTATTAATGGCCTCCAGTACACCTGATGCCTGCATGTATGACACTGTTGCATTGCTCCGCTGTCTGGCTCAGGATGGACATAAAGGTCTCTGTTGAAAAGATATAGCTCTGCCAAAAGACAGTTCAATATCTGGGCTACTAACTTTCACACAGTGTCAGAGCACTGTCCCAAGATCGCATCGCAGTCATTGTTAAGCTCTCTCTTCCCACTACACAAACTGAACTTTTGTCAATTTTGGGCATGGTGAATTACTGCAGACACTGGATACCAGACTATAAAGTCATTGATGTGCCTGTCCACCAGGTATCCTCACCAAACCAGCTGACCCAGTTGAACTGGACACCTGAAATGGCACAAGCCTTTCAGGAACTCAAATGGTGCTTAACCTCAGCGCCTGCTCTGGGCATCTCTGATTATATGCAGCAGTTTCAGCGTTACGTTAACAAAACGGTGGGATATGCAGATGGATGGGGATCTCCGATGCCCTATAGCCTTCTTTTCTGTACAGATACCACCTGTTGCAAGGGGGATGCCGGCCTGTTTACGTGCTGTGGCAGCTGCTGCTGTAATGGCAGAAAAGTCCACCCCTACTGTACTCGATTATCCTTGCACAGTTTCCGTTCCTCATTCGGTCTCCCTGCTGCTTAATTCAGCAGCAACTCAGCATTTTACAGCATCATCGAGAACTGGCTATGAGGTCGTTCTACTTTCTCGCACTAATCTTACGTTTCAGCGCGTGCCCTGCTTTAAACCCTGCCACCCTTCTCCCTGTTATACAGTACTCCCCGGCAGAGGACCATGATTGGCTGCATGTAGTCCCAGAAGTTGTCACTCTGTGCGCCTGACCCCTCTGAAACTCCGTTAGACAACCCAGACATGATCCTTTTCATAGACGGCTCCTCTTTTTGGCCCTCAGATCACCAAGTGCTCACTGACTATGTGATTATGCACATCTTTTGAAACCCTTGAATCCACTGCGCTGCCAGAAGGGACTTCTGTGCAAGCAGTCCAACTGTTTGCCCTTACCAGAGCCTATGTCCCGGCTGACAAAAGGTCTGTTAACATTTACACCGATTCCAAATATGCTGTTGGAGTGGTACATGATTTTGGAACCCTGTGGAAGCATAGAGGATTTATTACCTCTTCTGGAAGGTCCTTGCAGCATGCTTTGCTTATCAACAATCTTACAGGCTGTTATGCTCCCCTCTGCCGTAGCTGTGATAAAGTACGCCGCCCATACTGTCGCTGATGACCCAATCGCCCAAGGAAATGCTTGCGCTGACCAAGCTGCTAGACAAGCAGCTTTAGCTCCCACTGTCTGGGTAGTATAGTTCCAAAGGCACGGAAGCAACAAAGGTTTTAGATCGAGTAGAGAGAATACGGGGCGCACAGCAACATGCTTCACAAGCCGAAAAAGACAGCTGGAGGTGCATAGGAGCTACTGAATAAACAATAGACAATAGGTGCAGGAGTAGACCATTCTGCCCTTCGAGCCTGCACCACCATTCAATATGATCATGGCTGATCATCCTTAATCAGTATCCTGTTCCTGCCTTATCTCCATAACCCTTGATTCTACTAATCCCCTTTATGGCTAATGATGCATCCTGACAGAAGCTTCATTTGCCCTAAAGCCTCCTTGCATGTTCTTGCACTGGCCACCCATGGGGTCAACCACGCAGCAAAAAGGAGGGATGATACATGCAGTACAACAAACGTGGTACACACCAGGCTTTGCCGCATCAGCACAAGCGCTACTATCAAAATCTCTCATGTGTCTACAAAATAAAAATGCTAAACCTTGAGTCAATTATGGTCATCAACCAGTCCCAGACAGACTCTTTAATCATTTACAGATTTATTTTGTTCACATGCCAGCGAAACAAGGTTTTAAGTACATGTTGGTAATTGTTGACACATTTTCTAAATGGGTAGAAGCCTTCCCCACACGGAAAGACGATGCTTGAATAATGCTCAAATGCGTCATGAAAGATGTTGGAATTCCAGGAAGCATTAACAGTGACAGAGACACTCACTTTACCGCAGCAGTCACAGACAATGTTAGTGAAGCTCTAGGCATCACGTGGCCCATATCCCTCCCTAAACCCTTCCTATTCATACACCCATCCAGATGCCTTTTAAATCCTGAGATCCTATATAAATAGAACTGACTATTAGCAAAAACAAAATGGCTTACAATTTGACCAGAATGGTTCAAAGAAGTTTACATAGCAAATTACTTAAGTATTGAGATCAGAATGCTCTTGAACGCATGCAGAGTTAGTTGATCTGGACTGGTGGATTGCAGGACAATGGGTCACATCGTGTCAGTCTTTATACCTGTGTCACATTAATCCTAGCTCACTGATACAAACGAGTGGTGTATGTGAATCTTTCCAACTCCAATATAAATGTAAACTGACAAGCTCATGCAAATGTCTTGGACTGATGAAGTCACAATAGAGTGAGTCATGTCAGTTTAGAAGCAACTTGTTGAAACATGCTATTGGAAGTACATATCGCAAGCATGTATAGACACAGGCACTGTCTTCTAAGTAAAACCTAGAGATATTGTTCAAGCATAATGAGTTTCTACAAAAGTTGCTCCTTTTACCCCTGTACACCCCAATTATTTTTCCCCTTTCTTTCCCTCCTCCACTAAAGCATTGTGACTATCTTTGGAAGGCAATATAAAATGCCAAAAGCACTCTTTGTGTGTATCCCAAAAACAGTGAGTTGTGTGGGGGAGGGGTTCAAATGAGAGCTAAACCCAACCCAGAATAATGCCTGCATCACACTAGAGTTTGTGGTGATGTGCCTCAAATTAAGATAAACCAACAGCACAGACTGAGATCAACAGGAAATATTTCTGACCCATATGATAGATACTTCTCTGATAGTTCTCTGTTACTAAATCACTCTTTATAGCAGGCATCCTATTAAAATATAAATTCACAGAGCATTAAAACCTACTTAAAATGAATGGTATCAAATAAAAATTGCAAAAGCTGTGGTTAATGCAAGTGGGCAGGAGATTTCACGAATATTGCATAAATTATTATCCTGCCACTAAGCTGTCTTACTCTCAAAACAGCATTAATAATTATTCAACTCACTGAGAGTTAAATCAGAAGTTAAAAGGCTTTTAAATGATGCTGTCACAGGTTGTCTGCTGTGATTCTGAATAAACTGTCAAGATATAGCCTTCTGCTGCAAAGGCTCACTGAGTGATTGCCTGCAAGTTGGAGCATGAGCCATAAAAATCAAGTTACTTTCAACCTCCCACAAGCCCCCACCTCCAGTCTCTGATCAATGTTCATCTGCGCACCTGAGCTGTCAGCATTCCCAAATTTTAAGGGAGTAACTAAGTGTTTCTCAGAGGCACAACAGGATGCAGCTTATATTCAAGGAAGTTATCCAAAAAAAAGACATTTAAGCTTGAAAACACAGAGATAATTGATAAACCTGTCAAATTTAGAGAACAGAGCTCAGAGGGCCAGATTTTGCCATTCGAGGTGGAAATAAGAAGGTGGTTTCAATTCTGGGTCATACCACAAACCCGGAAGTGACTGCCTCTTTGACAGGGTCTGAGAGTTAATTCCTTACGAGATTGATCTGTCATCCAATTAGCCAGCAATGGTGCAGGAATGGAGGCCGATCAGTCAAATCACAGGCATTGATGATACACTTCACTGCTGTTTGCTAACTAAAATATTACCATGAAAAGTTAAAATTTCCCACGTTTCAGGAGGGCAGGAGCCCAGGATAGTAGGCTCATAATGCTTTTATTTACAAGAATTAGTGACAATGATATAATGTCTCAGCCATGCCCAGCCCCTTTAATGGTAATGATTGCATCTTCTCACAGAGATTTTCCTAACCAACATGTTCAGAGATGATATGACATGTCTCTGGAGGAGGTGGGACTTGAACCTGGGCCTCCTGGCTGTGCTCCACGACAGCCACTTTTCTCCTGCCCTCTGGCTCAGTTCTCATCTGGTCAAGGTCAGGAAATTCCAGAACCTGATTGGGTTGAATTGCATCTGTATGTCCTGAGGTTTGCTCTCTAAATTTGACAATTTTGTCAATTATCTCTCCACTTTCAAGCCAGCAACTGACCAGAGATCATAAAATTCCCTCCTTTGCGCAGGAGTGAAAAGTCAGCATTCCAACTGATCAAGAGGGTTTCCCACCATGAGAGCTGGCCTGTGAAGATTCTGTGTAGTGTTTTTTCAGTCAGCATCAAGATAGATTGCTGAGATTCCAAAGAAATTCCTGTGTAAAAGTTAAAACTGCAGACCTGATCCTCCCCAGGCATCCCGTTTCTAACAGGAAAGTTACACTGGAGAAATTATCTCAGGGAGAGGGGCACAGGTCATGGCTCTCCATCTCCAGTTCCACTCTCCTGGGGATGACTTTGCAAATAAAATGGCTTGTGATGCCTTACACTGTTGAATATCCTGCTAAGACTAAGGTTTTCATTTGAGTCAGTGGGAAAGGGCATGAAGAATGTTCACTAGCCCCAGAGTAGGTGACACACAAGAGCAGTCACAATGTTATGGCCTCACTTAGTTTCTTAAAGTCCAGCCTAAAACCCAGACAGAATGTGGCCACAGCGGTTTGCAACTGGACATCTATGCCCACTTGTTTTACCCTACTTTAAATCTCTGTGATCTAGTTAGTCTCAGAAGATCAAAAAATGTCAGATAGGGTTGATCAGGCCTGTCTGATTTGCATTCAATTTGTAATTGAGCCTTGCTCAATCTCAGGAAGGATTAGTAACACTCATCTAAGGAGCAGAATTGCATCAAATGGATGGTAAGATCCAATTAGTCTGTACCTCAGGAAACAACACTTGTAATTACAACTGTAGTTGCAGGGGAAAAGCCATTCCCTTTTGGTGGGTTTTGCCACCCCTAAAGTCAGTAATGCTGCTTCATATTACTTACTGAGGTAGCAACCCATGTATGGCTGTCATTGGGCAATAGCAGCTCAGGAAGCTGTAACATGGGCAGTTTATCAGAGATGACTACATACCCTGTCCCCACTGAAAGAACTGGCTTGCCCCACTTTCAATTCAGAAATTGTAGCTCCATCAATTTAAAATGACAAGAAGATTTTTTTAAATGGGAAAATATGAGCAACATTTATGAGTGCACGTGGGAGCAGGGTCTACTTATTGCAGCATCTGAGTGGATCTGTGAGCAAGTTGTGACAGGAATGCATTTTCTTAATGAGAGAAAAATGTACAAACAAATATTCATTTTGTCCATTACACTGCACCAAAATCTTCTGGCAAAACTTAGTCCTAATGCTGATTTGCCAGTGCCTGCCATAGTCAGGTAGTTATATACATATTGATTTATCAATAGCAACAGGTCCTACAACTTAATTGTAATGTCTAAATTTGGCCCTAAACTATCTTAAGGGTAATTTTTTTTTTACAATCTTCGATTTAAACTGCAGGATTACTAGTTGATACACATGCTAAGTTTCAGTATTTGTCCACTGATGACAGCCTCAATCTTGCCTCTTCTGCTTCTCTCACCTCAACTCCTCTTCATGCTTCTTGTGTTATCTTTACCTCTTTATTCTCTTTCATGTGGGTTTTACAGTGTGTTTGAGAAGAGAAAGGCCTGACTACAGATGTACTTTGCAGTGGGAATGCGGTTGTGGGTAAGATTACACCCTCAGGACTCCAGAGCCCCCTCTTTCCAGGTGATTTTGCCTGACTGTCCCCACCCTGCTCTCTTTCAATTACCCAAATAGATCAAAATGAAAACAGAAAAGGCTGGAAATGCCCAGCAACTGCAAAGTGAGAAACTGAGTTAACAGTTGAAATTATCAAAATGTGGCGATGGGCATCTTCCATGTCACTATACCCTACTGCCACCAGTGAAAAGTCAGTGGATTTACCTCCAGTTAGCCAATGACGTGTTCTCCAATGGGCTTCTCACCCTATTGTGAACGGAAGTTCTGCCCTGCTGGAGATGCAAGGTGCACAGCAATTAGAATATGCACTTATGAGAAAATAAATGTTGTTTTCTGACCATTCATGGATAAGGGTCACAACAATGAAAGAGAAGAATGACATAAACAGGTTGGGGGCTATGGGGTGTGGGTGACAAGGGATGTCGGAGGCAAGGCCAGAGGGGTAGCTAGGAGTGTTCCCCTCACGGGTGCTCCCAAGATTACAACAATCCCATGCCCCTCCACTCCCAAAACAAAACCCCAAATTCGGCAGACAGATGGTCCTGTCTTCCCTTCTGGGAAAGCCATCACATTTCTCACCTGCCAGGTCTGCAGGAAATTGAGCTGACAGTGGGTTGAAGCCCCGAAGTGACCATTAATTGATCACTTAAGAACCAGAATGGTAGTGAGCCAGGAAGGTCGATCATACACCTTACCATCCAGAATGTGTTTGCCGATGTGGCAGGAATATGGTGGGTATCTCACCAGTGCCAACCTGTCGAATTATTTGCCATCCATTCCATCACCCATAGGAAGGGAAACATCCTGTCCAGTGTTTGTATGTATCAAAGAGTCTCACAAAAGGTCATCAATTTGAAACGCCATCGTTTGTGCACAGTGCAGTCATGTTATTGTATAGATACCAGGCCAGTGAATCTTTAAAGATAGTTAGATAATATTACAACATGATACTCTGGTATGAAGTTACTCACTTTCAGTCACTCCCTGCTCAGCTTAAAGTCAATGTAGTGTGTTCAGTCAGTCAGCTACATACATGAAATGTAAGCACAGAACCTAGACTATATGGGAGGCAATGGCCTAATGGTATTATTGCTGGACTGTTACTCTAGAGACCCAGGAAATGTTCTGGGAACCTGGGTTCAAATCCTGCCATGGCAGGTGGTGGAATTTGAATTTAATAAATATCTAGAATTAGAGAGTCTGGTGATGACCATGAATCCATTGTCAATTGTCAGAAAAACCTATCTGGTTCACTAAAATCCTTTAGGGAAGGAAACTGCCTTCTCTACCTGGTCTGGCCAAATATGACTCCACACCCACAGCAATGTGGTTGACTCAAAACTGTCAGTGACACCTCATCCCATGAATGATTTTTTTAAAATCCAAATTTGACAGTGCAAAACACTATAAAAGGTTAGTGCTATTAATAAACTTCAAGGTAGCTGTCTCAAAAAAAAGACTCTCTGTCTTTTTGGTTTATGGAAAAACGCAGATTATGACATAATGGCAGTGGTTTTGGCCCAAGAAACGATGTCATAGTGACAACAAGTGTGTAACAGGAGCTGGTGGCAGCTAATAGTGACAGCAAGCTCATGGTAGATAATTCAAAGCAATAGCAGCAGTGACAGTTGTGAAGAGTTCCTCTCCTAACAGTCATTACTCGTCACCTAACCGGAGTTCAGAGTGAAAGTTACAATTACAACCAAGACCAAAGGCAAAACTGAACTGAAATGCAGAAACTGCAACATAGGAACTGTTGCAAGTAAATTTTCTGTCTCAAAAAAGGAGAGGCTATCGTGTGTCCAATTCAACCAGCAGCAGTTTGCAAGAGACTCTCTAATGTGGAAAATTGATCCCAGATTGAAATAGAGCCAAAAACAGTAATAAAAAAACAAACTATTGTTCATATTACCTGTGCAGTCATCCCTCAACTCTGCCATTTTATTTTCCTCAGAAATGGCACAAAAGCAGAGACTAGACATCACTCCAATACATTTTCATGCTATGAATGCCATGTGCAGCTAGAATTTCAGCTATCTTAAAATAAAATAATACTTAAAAATTAGTCTGGATCACTAAGGAGTTGATGAGGAAGGTACGCAGTCAAACTCCTAAGTGCTTTGGGAAGCAAAGGATGAAGAAGCATCATATCCTCAAGTATTTCTAATGACAAAAGCAAAAATCCTGACATTTTCCAGATTTTTGAAGAGCATCTTAGAGTCAACTTCAAGCCAGATATGGTCGAGTTCACATCATACTAGGAAAAGCCAGATAAAACAATCAATTTATAAGCAGATATTGACAAAACATATGTGTCATAGAGTCTTAGAGATGTATGGCATGGAAATAGACCCTTCAGTCAAACCGGTCCATGCCGACCAAATATCCCAACCCAATCTAGTCCCACCTGCCAGCACCCGGCCCATATCCCTCCAAACCCTTCCTATTCTTATTCCCATCCAAATGACTCTTACATGTTGCAATTGTACCAGCCTCCACCACCACATCCTCTCGCAGCTCATTCCATACACGTACCACCCTCTGCGTGAAAAAGTTGCCCCTTAGGTCTCTTTTATATCTTTCCCCTCTCACCCTAAACCTATGCCCTCCAGTTCTGGACTCTCTAACCCCAGGGAAAAGACTTTGTCTATTTATCCTATCCATGCCCCTCATAATTGTGTAAACCTCTATAAGGTCACCCCTCAGCCTCCGAATGCTCCGGGGAAAACAGCCCCAGCCTGTTCAGCCTCTCCCTGTAGCTCAGATCCTCAACCTTGGCAACATCCTTGTAAATCTTTTCTGAACCCTTTCAAGTTTCACAACATCTTTCCAATAGGAAGGAGACCAGAATTGCACGCAATATTCCAACAGTGGCCTAACCAATGTCCTGTACAGCCGCAACATGACCCCCCAACTCCTGTACTCAATACTCTGGCCAATAAATGAAAGCATACCAAACGCCTTATTCACTATCCTATCTACCTGCAGCGCCACTTTCAAGGAGCTATGAATCTGCACTGCAAGGTCTCTTTGTTCAGCAACACTCCCTAGGACCTTACCATTAAGTGTATAAGTCCTGCTAAGAATTGCTTTCCCAAAATGCAGCACCTCGCATTTATCTGAATTAAACTCCATCTACCACTTTTCAGCCCATTGGCCCATCTGGTCCAGATCCTGTTGTAATCTGAGGTAACCCTCTTCGCTGTC
>NC_057713.1:82849653-82850133 GCF_004010195.1 Chiloscyllium plagiosum | reverse complement strand
CCCCCACCTTACTAGTTTAAATCCTCCCAAGCAGTTCTAGCAAATTTCCCTGCCAGTATATTAGTCCCCTTCCAATTTAGGTGTAATCCGTCCTTCTTGTACAGATCACTTCTACCCCAAACGAGATTCCAATGATCCAAAAATGTGAATCCTTCTCCCATACACCAGCTCCTCAGCCATGCATTCATCTGCTCTATCCTCCTATTCCTGCCCTCATTAGCTCGTAGCACTGGGAGTAATCCAGATATTACTACCCTTGAGGACCCCCTTTTTAAATTTCTGCCTAACTCTCTGTAATCTCCCTTCAGAATCTCAACCTTTTCCCTTCCTATGTCGTTGGTTCCAATGTGGACAATGACCTCCTGCTGGCCCCTCTCTTCCGTGAGAGCATTCTGTACCCTGTCTGAGACATACTTGATCCTGGCACCAGGGAAACAACACACCATTCTGATTTTTTCTCTGCTGGCCACAGAAACGTCT
>NC_057713.1:82839109-82849640 GCF_004010195.1 Chiloscyllium plagiosum | reverse complement strand
CCCTCATTGCATTAGAGCCAGTCTCAACACCAGAAACTTGGCTGTTCGGCTACATTCCCCTGAGAATCCATCACCCCCTACATTTTCCAAAACAGCATACCTGTTTGAAATGGGTATATCCACAAAAGACTCCTGCACTAGCTGCCTACCTCTCTTACCCTTCCTGGTTAACCCATCTATGTGACTGTATCTGAGGCATTTCCCCCCTTCCAATAACTGCCATCCATCACATACTGTTGCTGTTGCAAATTCCTCATCGCTTCTATCTGTCTCTCCCACCGATCCACTCGATCTGAGAAGATTCGCATCCAACAGCATTCGTGGCAGATATAATCCGCAGTAACCCTTAAACTCTCTTTAAACTCCCACATCTGATAATAAGTATATATCACAGCAAAGGCCATTTTTGCTCCTTCAAAATCTACAGACCCAGAAAATAACACCGTCTTAGAACTCTACACAACACTGCACCAGGTTAAATTAATAGCTATGGCTTATATTTTAAGTTTAATCAAGAGACTTATCTCCAAAAACATATAATCAAGAAAGACCTCACTGTTCTTAAAAATACAGCCTTTCTCTTGGACAGACTTAAAACAACAATTAACTTCTCTGATTCTGTGCTGTGAACTTCACCCAACACTTCCTCCAAAATTAATTGTGAATTTCATTGTTTGCTAATTTTCCCAGATGCACTCCGATGTCCAGCGATACACGAATTCAAACAGCAAAGGCGGTAACTGTGCAGGTTTTCTCTCTCTCTCCTGCACTGACCTCACCATGTACTTCCTTTGTCTGCTCTTCTCCCTTTTAAAAATGCTGTTGTTTTGACTTTTTTTTCCAAAGTTCCAAAACAATGCAACAGCATATAAAACAGTAATTCTTGCTCCTGGAATTCGAGGAAATCACCTCCACCACCTAAATTACCCTCAAAAGAAAAAAGGAGCAGCTCTTACAGCCAGAAATTTTTCCCATCCTCCATCTTGGATTACCCAGAATCCGTGAAATTTGATCTGGTCAAAGCAAACTTGGTTGAAAGGCTTATGAAACTGATGATCGCCTCTCCATTAAATTCTACAGAAAGGCATATCTAGATAAAACCATAATTGAATCACTACTCAGAGGAAGGATGCAAGTTCAAAGTAATTTCTACAGGCCAGCAGCATCTTCAGGTGTTTGACTGCAATCATCAACAGGATGAGTAAAGCACTCAAGTCTTGTAAGAATAGTGGCTTGCCTCTCCCATCAGCACAGTGTTCAATGTTTCATGACACATGCAAGCTATGTTCTACAAGAGGATATTGGGCTAAGATGTTCAAGAGTCACCTAAAGAAACCCAAAGTGTGACACAATGCTCCACAGCAGCATGTAAAGGATAGCAAGACAAGGAACCATGTCAAGGATGTTTCCAAAGCTCTATCCAATGTCCACAAGAATATCAACAATGTCCCAGAGGTAACAGCAACATTACTGCTTACAGATCCCAGTCAGGCAGTATGAGTGGTCAACATGGATGCTGTCTGAAAAGCTGAAGTTTTTATGTGAAAAAGAAATGGACATTGTGTGCTATATACAAAAACTGATACTGGTGCAAGTGCAAGCACCATCCATTTATGCGTCTGAGTGAATATGTAATCATAAAACGTAGTCATGACACAATGCAGTCTGCACATGACAAGTTATCTGTTGATAACAGGTCTGACTTTACACACATTGGCATTATCTGTCTTCAATGTTTACACAGGATGGGCATCTGTAACTGCTTACATTGTCAAAATGGCAGAAACTTTTATTATTGGTCTATCAGAATGCATTGACCAACACGAGGTAACGAACCCATCAGCTGCAACACAGTAGATTCCAAACCATGACATCATTCCTACACATTCTGGTCACAGTCGAGCAGAGTAGGCTCAACAAGCTGCAATGGCTCAAAAAGATCATCTTCAGCGGGTAGTCTGGACACATTCAACAGGCCCCTGAGTTAACATGTTCATTTTGCTCATTCAGAGGCTAACTTGGACATTCGTTAATGCAGTTTTACAGAAAAACAAGTGACATGGTAGACCATATAAAGGAAGATTTTTGGACCTCATAGACATTTTTTAAAAAAACACAAAAAGTTGGCATATTAACCCATTTATTGGCCTGGCATCAAAAAGGCACCAGCTTAAGTGAATCATGTCAAATCCATCAATCTCATCTCACTGCTGCCACCACCAAGCTGTGGTTTCTTAGGTCAAACACACTGCCAGTCTGATATGACCTAAGTGCTTCCCTATGTTAGCTCAGGTAACATATACAACAAAGCCATGGTGTATTGTAGAGCATGACAATATAAATAGTTGTTCATAAACTTCAAGACATCTATCTCAACAAGAACTCAGTCTTCATGAGTGAGTCAGCATATAGGGAAACACTTGGATGACTTCATACTGACAGAGGAGTTTGACTCTAGTTACCATACCAGATCAGCTGAGTAATATTCCCTTTGAGCTGCACAGCACCCTGGAAGCTTGTGTTTTGCCAAATTAGCATGTGCATGTATAATTCAAAAAACACATGCATTGACTACCAGGGCACATGTAAAAATGTCCTATGGAACATTTGTTGGTTGGCATTTCTAGCATTTTCCATTTTTATTTCAGAGTTTCATCATCTGCAGTATTTTGCTTGTGTGTGCTAGGTTGAGATCCTTAGTTGGTTACAAACTTAACCTTTTTTGAAATTTAAAGCATTCTTAAGCAAAATAGTCTACACTACATACACATGCACACAGCTCAATATACTTTGAAAGAGCTAAATATGTACACATCTATTTTTATGTCAGTAAAATTCTGAAATTTGTTTCCCATCTTTCAAAGCTAATTGGAGAAACGTTAATGGCCAGAAAGTGCTAGAAGAGAAAGAAAGACACACCATCAGAAGAGCTGACTGAACATTACTGATAAATCTTGAACTTAGATGCATTGTACACTCTCAGGCTGGACAATTCAAATACAGCCTCAAAGTGACAAATTTGGGCAAAGTAATGATCTCAGGCTTTTCAGAGATGCTTAGGCCTTCATTGAAAGATTTAATACAGGCATTACGACAACACAAGTTACGATTCAATTTAATCTTGTTATGATGAAATAAGATTGTGAATTTTTTTTATTTGAAACTTTTTTTTACTTGAAACCTTCGATGCTGGGAAAGAAAATTGCAACTGAGGGGAAATATTTTCAGAAACATGTGGAGCAGTTGTCCTTGCAAGGTGATACACTCTCACAAGTAAGCAACAGACTGGTGTACCACATTATGAGACAAACACAAGGACATAAATAATAAGAGCAGTAGTAGGCCATTTAGCCCATCAATCCAACTGTGATCTCAAAATCACTTTTCTACTTCCCTCCCGTAATTCTGAACAACTATTTTGAAAATAAATATTCTGTCTAACTGAGCTTGGATTATATTCAATGACCACACTTCTACTGCTCTCTGGGGAAGAGAGTCAAAGGACAGAGGTGAGGAGAATTTCTTCTTTCAGTCACAAATGGGAGATCCCTTATTCTTAAACTGTGCTCAATGGTTCTGAGTTTCTCTAGGAGTGGGGAACATCATCTCAACATCTACCCTGTCGAGTTTTATGTGTCTCAAATATTAATATTGCAAAGGCTCATTGGAAATAACAGGTTCATCCAGTACTTGATGATTCACAATGAACTGCATGCTTAACATACCACGATTAATATGTAATAGGTGATTACGCACTCGGTCTGCTGCAAATGACAGCTGCCTTAACTTCAGTAGAAAAGCAAATGGAGTCATGTTGTTGTTCCTGTATCACTAAAGTGTGATTTTTTTTTAAAATACAGCAATCTCAGTGACATTATAAACTCAAGGTATGATATTTTAACTGATGGTCCCTGGCAAAGTGGTTTCAATGTCATTGATCAAAGATTTGTCTGGCTGTTTGTTTCATCTGAGGAAGCATGCTGCTGTGCACTTGCCTGTGGCTGTCAGCTTGAGAACCAAGCCTGTTGGCTGTCCAGGCCAATTGCCTGCTTGTGTAATCTAATTACATTCCCAACAGTTCCAAAGTGGCAAGTGGAGGGCTCTCACGATCAACATACCCAAGTGAAACCTGCAAGGGAGCACAATGATGCTGGGATTGTAATACAGCATCACCTTTAGAGTCTTTAACCCTCTACATGAACCCAAATCTGCCTTCTGTTGGCTTTGAAAATTCACATGCTACAGTTTACAAACAGCAATGCACAAAAATGTCATTGAAACAGCACGCCACACCCCCCGTACTGTATAAAATGTCATATTTCCATAGCACCAAAACCCCAGGGCATAAAATATAACAAACTCAGGCATACAATTTTGTGAAAGTATTCTAAAGAATCAATGTCCTCTTGAAAATACATTTGGAAAAAGGAAAAACTAAACCAAACATATGATTCAATAATCATGTTGAAACACATGCTTACATCATAAGTGTGGTTAGGAAGGACATGCACAGTTCTTCCCAAACAAAAAGATAATTGTTTGTTTTCAGCCTCGTTTTAGTTTCTTCCCCAGTTGAAAGAGAAATGTTTTCACAAAGACAAATACACTTTTGAGGAACTCACTGTAGTGAGAAGGAACCTGAACTTCTGAAAAGGAATGTCCATGAGAATGAGCTGCTCTTTTTAACAAGGCTACAAGGCTGCACTGCAACAAAAATATTCTGATCTACGGATGTAATTTCTCACAAATCAAATAACTCCACTTCGGTACTGATCAACAAAAAATGAACATCCTCAACATATTAAAACTCACTGTGCAGAAAGCGAATAGACAGTAAATATTCACAATGTTTATCCTATGTGCCTGCACAGATTTAATCTAATTTTTAAAAAAAATTTCATGTCATAGAAAACAGCCATTGGTCCACCGTATCTATGCTGATCAAAAATAACAATCTAACTACTCTAATCCCATTTAAAGTCCAACAGTTGTACAGCATGGAAACAGACCCTTCAACCCAAACTGATCATGCCGACCAGGTTTCCTAAATTCCTGAATTAGCTGCATTTGGCCCATATCACTTTAAACCTTTCCTATCCATGTACCTGTACAAATGTCCAAATGTCTTTTAAATGTTGTAACTGTATTCGCTTCTACCACTTCGTCTGGCAGCTTGCTCTATATATGCACCATTTTCTTTGTGAAAAAGGTGTCCCCGGTCCCTTTTAAATTCTTCCCCTCTCACCTTAAACCTATTTCCTCTGGTTTTGGACTCCTCTCCCCTGAGGTAAAGACCTGGTCTAGTTACTGTATCCATGCCCTTCATGATTTTATAAACCTCTATAAAAGGTCACTCCTCAGCCTCCTAAGCTTTGGGAAAGAAGTGCCAGCCTATCCAGCCTCTCCCTTGAACTCCCAGTCTCGGTAACATCCTGGTAAAATTTTTTTTTGCACCCTTTCAGTTTAACAACATTCTTTCTAAAGCAGACTGACCAGAATTGTACACAGTACTTCGAATGTGGCCTCACCAATGTCTGTACAGCTGTAACACAATGTCCCGACTCTTGTACTCAGTGCTCTGACTGATGAAGGCAAGCACGCTAAATGCCTTCTTCACCACCCTGTCTACCTGTGACACTACTTGCAAGGAACTATGTACCTGCGTCCCAGCTCCCTCTGTTTGACAACACTCACTAGGTAGCCCATAGCCTTGTAGGCCTTGCCATTGCAAGTGTGCATCTAGCTACTACTTAAATGTTATGTATATTTCTGGCTCTACTAGCCTTAGAGGCAGTGAGTTCCAGATTCATAGGATCCTGGGTAAAAATATTTTTCCTCACATCCCCTCTAAACCTCCCGCCCCTTACATTAAATCTACAGCCCCTAGTCATTGATCCTTCCACCAAGGGCAAAAGTCTCTTCCAGTCTACAAAGCTAATGCCCCTCATAATCTTAAACATCTCAGCCACCTCCGTACTCTACCCCCAACCCCCAATCCCACCATCCAGCCCACACCCCAACCTCCAAATCCCCCCAAGTCTCCTCTGCTCCAAGAAAAACATCCTCGGTCTATCAAATTTCGCTTCATAATTAAAACTCTCCAGCTCAGGCAACATTCTGGTAAATCTCCTGTGCAATCACATCCCTCCTATCATGTGCAATCCAGAATACTCTGCTGCTAGCTAGGTTTGCATTCCTTTCCATTTATAATTGCACTTGAAATTTTCAAGAAACTATTGAATATAATCTTCAGTCTCTTATCAATCTAGTGTATGCAGTTCACTACAGTTAAGGCTGAGTGATAGAAACTTGACAAGTTCCATTTAGCCGCAAGTTAACTACAGTTTTACACTGAAAGCTACTTATTGCCTCTGGTATGTTCATTCCAATAAAAGGTTGTGTATAAAATTTTTACTGACACGACAAAGCCACCTCATGCTAAAACTACTGTGACTTAATCTCTGGTACAGTCAGCTATAGCAGCAGGTCAATGTAAATGTTCAGTGACAGGTATTAAGGAATGAAAGCACAAAATTTTGCAACAAACCAGACATTGCATCAAGCTCAGGTTGCCTTAGTCCAGTCAAAATCCTCTTCCTGCCTCCAGGAACTGGTATCCAAGTTAGGAGAGATATCCTATAGACTGGTCATGCAAAAGCTTGACACAGAATCATATCTACCAGTCACCATCCCAGCTTCTTTCACCTTTCATGATTATGACCCATGCCACTGGCAGGAGGAAACCAACATAAGTAAACACACAATGAAAGTGAGTGTCAAAGCTTTCTGAAGTTCTCAATCTACAAGTTCTGACAGTCAGCATTTCCTGTCTACATACTTCCCTATCACTGCCAAATCATTACATCTCCATACTAAATCATCTAACTGTTGTCATGGGAGTTGGTAATATTGCCCAAAACTTAACACACTCAAAACTCATCTTGGTGTATAGAGTTAAAATTGTGTCCCATGACTGCATATATCACTAACAAACAGCACTAAGGTTAGAAACAACAGATCTTTGACACAATAGATGGTAAATATAGCCATGCCAGAATGATCCACAACTCAAGAATAAATTCTTTAAATAATGTAGGAGTTGCAAGATTATGACAGATCCCCACACCCACCCCCCCAAACCAATAGATTTAAAAGTCTGACACAGCGCCAGAGTGTGGTTTTATTACCTACAGTCAAAATCTGAGTGAAGGATATTATTTACTAAGATATAATCAAGCTCAGTTCACAGCCAAACATTGTTAAAGGTGCCAACTTTCACATCAGATAATAAACTGACACCCCTTCTCCCTGCTCAGATCAAATGAACAGATAATCTTGGATGAGAAAGTTGAGCTAAAGTAAAACAGGGGCCCAGGCAAAAAGCAGAGGCCTTCCCTTAAGAGTATAAACAATAAGCAATACATTAGCCTGTTTTGGGATCAACACCCACCATGTTGGAAATTCCCTGATCCTTCTCTTACTGTTCTCAGATAAAAACAAAAGGAAAACACAGGCAGCCCATTTCAAACTGAAGGCAACAAATGAGTTCACCTCCATTGAGTTGAGAAGAATGTGCCGTGTGGTGATAAGTTGAATTTGATCACAAATTTTTAATTCAAGTTGAAATGTTTTGTAATGTATTTTGACCAATGTTGTGAATGAAGCATATTTTGGGGAGAAAAAATGCAGCTTTAAACATACACAAAGGGCTAGATTTTATTGGATGCCATACTCCATGCCCACTTGGCAGCAACTTACATTGTAATTGCTTTGAGATGAGATAAAGTCCCAGCTCTGAAAGGTGCCAGCCAATTGGTCAGTCGACAGCTTTCTAGTCCAAGCAGTGTCAGCTAACGGCAATGGTCATTGCTGGGACATCGGGCAATCTCACCACAGTGAGCAGATAAGCAGATTCTGGGTATAGCGGTGTCAAAGAAGGATTGTTGAAAGGTCGCAATTAACAAGATTCAGTTGGGGGTGGAGGGGTGAGGGTATGTATGGTATGTGCTTCTGTTGGAATAGTGAGATCTATAAAGGAGGTTTCTCCTTGCCCAATGCCAGCTTGGACAGGTAGATCTGGGTCAAAATCCTGGAATTCCATTCCTAACAGCATTATGGGTCTACCAACACCAAATGGATTGCAGCAGTTCAGAAGTTCACTTTCTTAAGGGTAACTAAGGCTGGGCAATGAGTACTGGGCCAGCCAGTAGTGGCCACATCCCATGAGTGAATTATAAAATAAGTTTTTTGGCTTCCTGATCAACATGAGTTATGAATGTGCAAAATAGCAACAGGAATTGGAATGAGGCCCTTTAGTCGTTAATTGAGAACATCAAGAGATGGAAGTCCCCTGCTCTTCCTGGCCCCAGTAAATTTCAGGCAGGTCAGTGGGATCAGGAAGGCTTCCTGTACCCCCTCAACCTCAAAATCTGTTTATGGGACACAAAAATCCAGCACAGAGCTGTGAGAGAAAAGTGCTTTGTTAGGAATTGAAAGAAGTTATTTTCAATTTTGAAATTTTGCCAGAGCGGCGAGGAGAAAAGAAGGAGCGGTGAAGCGAGGGCTGCCAGGAAGGGTGAGTTTTCCCGCATTAAAAGGGACTTACTTTGGGAGTCGGGCCTCCATTTGCTGAGAGGTACGAGGGAGGAGCGAAGAACTTCTGGGAAGTCATATATTTGTGTGATCGCGTTACCCGAAACACTACTCGGGTAGTGTCTTCCACCCATCCTCCTCCTCTAACCAAACAAAAAGGTTCTGTGCGCCAGATTAGTAAGGTAACGAGTTTATGTTTTATTCCTTATTTTTCAACAGTCTCTTTGGGAATTTAGAATAGTGGGAATGGAGGTGAGGGCAGGTGAATGTTCCTCCTGCAGAATGTGGGAGGTAAGGGTCACCACTAGTGTCCCTGCTGACTACATCTGCAGGAAGTGCACCCAACTCCAACTCCTCGAAAACCGCCTTAGGGAGCTGGAGCTGGAGCTGAATGAGCTTCGGATCATTCGGGAGGCAGAGGGGGTTATTGAAAGGAGTTACAGGGAGGTAGTCACTCCTCAGGTACAAGAAAAAGGCAGATGGGTTACTGTCAGGGGACGGAAAGGGAACCGGCTGGCAGTGCAGGGATTCCCTGTGGCCATTCCCCTCAACAATAAGTATACCATTTTGGACACTGTTGGGGGGGGAATGACTTACCAGGGGAAAGCAGTGGGGTTCAGGGCTCTGGCACAGAGTCTGTCCGTGCTGCTCAGAAGAGAAGGGGGAAGAGGAGCAGAGTAGTAGTCATTGGGGACTCCATAGTTAGGGGGACCGATAGGAGGTTCTGTGGGGATGAGAGAGACTCACGGTTGGAGTGTTGCCTCGGGGACTCCATAGTTAGGGGGACCGATAGGAGGTTCAGTGGGGACGAGAGAGACTCACGGTTGGAGTGTTGCCTCCCAGGTGCCGGATTTCATGATGTCTCTGATCACATTTTTGGGATCCTTAAGGGGGAGGGGGAGCAGCCCCAAGTCGTGGTCCACATAGGCACCAACAACATAGGTAGGAAGAGAGATTGGGATTTAAGGCAGAAATTCAGGGAGTTAGGATGGAAGCTTAGAGCTAGGATGAACAGAGTTGTTGTCTCTGGTTTGTTGCCCATGCCACGTGCTAGTGAGGCAAGGAATAGGGAGAGAGAGGAGTACAACACGTGGCTACAGGGATGGTGCAGGGAGGGAGGGTTTTGGATTCTTGGATAATTAGGGCTCTTTCTGGGGTAGGTGGGACCTCTACAAGCAGGATGGTCTTCATCTGAACCAGTATGTAGACAGGCCAACGAGGGGCGAAGCCACATTAGATTTGGTACTGGGTAATGAGCCTGGCCAGGTGTTAGACTTGGAAGTAGGTGAGGACTTTGGTGATAGCAACCACAATTCTGACAGGTTTACTTTAGTGATAGAAAGGAATAGGTGTATACCACTGGGCAAGAGTTACAGCTGGGGGAAAGGCAATTACGATGCGATTAGGCAAGATTTAGGAAGCATAGGATGGGGAAGGAAACTGCAGGGGATGGGCACATTAGAAATGTGGAGCTTGTTCAAGGAAAAGCTTCTGAGTGTCCTAGATAAGTATATACCTGTCAGGCAGGGAGGAAGCTGTACAGCATGGGAGCCGTGGTTTACGAAGGAAGTGGAATCGCTGGTCAAGAGGAAGAAGGCGGCTTATATTAGGATGAGATGTGAAGGCTCAGTTAGGGCGCCTGAGGGTTACAAGGTAGCCAGGAAAGACCCTAAGAGAGAGCTCAGAAGAGCCAGGAGACGACATGAGAAGTTGTTGGCGGATAGGATCAGGGTAAACCCTAAGGCTTTCTATAGGTATTTAAGGAATAAAAGAATGACGCGAGTAAGATTAGGGCCAATCAAGGATAGGAGTGGGAAGTTATGTGTGGACTCAGAGGAGATAGGGGAAGCAGTAAATGAATATTTTTTGACAGTATTCACTCTAGAAAACGACAATGTTGTCGAGGAGATTACTGAGATACAGGCTACTAGACTAGGTG
>NC_057713.1:82829422-82838844 GCF_004010195.1 Chiloscyllium plagiosum | reverse complement strand
GTCCCCTGGGCTGGATGGAATTTATCCTAGGATCCTCTGGGAAGCCAGGGAGGAGATTGCCGAGCCTTTGGCATTGATCTTTAAATCGTCATTGTCTACAGGAATAGTGCCAGAAGACTGGAGGATAGCAAATGTGGTTCCCCTGTTCAAGAAGGGGAGTAGAGACAACCCTGGTAATTATAGACCAGTGAGCCTTACTTCAGTTGTTTGTAAAGTGTTGGAAAAGGTTATAAGAGATAGGACTTATAATCATCTAGAAATGAATAAATTTGATGAGGGATAGTCAGCACGGTTTTGTGAAGGGTAGGTCATGCCTCACAAACCTTATTGAGTTCTTTGAGAAGGTGACCAAGCAGGTGGATGAGAGTAAACTGGTTGAAGTGGTGTATATGGATTTCAGCAAGGCATTCGATAAGGTTCCCCACAGTAGGCTATTGTACAAAATGCGGAGGAATGGGATTGTGGGAGATATAGCAGTTTGGATCAGTAAATGACTTGCTGAAAGAAGACTGAGGGTGGTGGCTGATGGGAAATGTTCATCCTGGAGTCCAGTTACTAGTGGTGTACCGCAAGGGTCAGTGTTGGGTCCACTGCTGTTCGTCATTTTTATAAATGACTTGGATGAGGGCATAGAAGGGTGGGTTAGTAAATTTGCAGACGACACTAAGGTCAGAGGAGTTATGGATAGTGACGAAGGATGTTGTAGGTCACAGAGAGACATAGATAAGCTGCACAGTTGGGCTGAGAGGTGGCAAATGGAGTTTAATGTGGACAAGCGTGAGGTGATTCACTTTGATCGGAGTAACTGGAATGCAAAGTACTGGGCTAATACTAAGATTCTTGGTAGTGTAGATGAGCAGAGAGATCTCGGTGTCCAGGTACACAGATCCTTGAAAGTTGCCACCCAGGTTGACAGGGTTGTTAAGAAGGCATACAGTGTTTTAGCTTTTATTAATAGAGGGATCAAGTTCTGGAACCATGTAGTCATGCTACAGCTGTACAAAACTCTGGTGCAGCCGCACTTGGAATATCGTGTACAGTTCTGGCCACTGCATTCTAAGAAGGATGTGGAAGCTTTGGAAAGGATGCAGAGGAGATTTACTAGGATGTTGGTTGGTATGGTGGGAAGGTCTTACGAGGAAAGGCTGAGGGACTTGAGGCTGTTTTCTTTGGAGAGAAGAAGGCTGAGAGATGACTTAATAGAGACATATAAGATAATCAGAGGATTAGATATGGTGGACAGGGAGAGCCTTTTTCCAAGTATGGTGATGGCAAGCACGGGGTGGGGAGGCATAGCTTTAAATTGAGGGGTGATAGACATAGGACAGATGTCAGAGATAGTTTCTTTACTCAGAGAGTAGTAAGGGTATGGAATGCTTTGCCTGCAAAGGTAGTAGATTTGCCAACTTTAAGTACAATTAAGTTGTCATTGGACAAGCATATGGACGTACATGGAATAGGGTAGGTTAGATGGGCTTCAGATTGGTATGACAGGTCGGCGCAACATCGAGGGCCTGTACTGCGCTGTAATGTTCTATGTTCTATGTTCAACTTGGAAGAGGAGATAACTCGCCAATTATATAACCCGCCTGATTGTTTTTTCCAAATGAAAATTATCCTCGTTCAGTTCAAACTAATTAAAACAGTCAAAAATCTGAAATAACGTAATAACAACATAAATAGAAATATTCTATTACTACATGAAGATAAACGGCACTGATTGTTTCACTGAACATTCCGGATGAAGGACTTATGTCTGAAACGTCGATTCTCCTGCTCCTTGGATGCTGCCTGACCTGCTGTGCTTTTCCAGCAACACACTTTTCGACTCTGATCTCTAGCATCTGCAGTGCTCACTTTCCCCTCCTGATTATTTCACATCAATCTAATTAAAGCAGTTGCTTTGGGCATTCACTAAGCTGTTAAGTAAAGCAGCTTATTTATTCATATGTGGTCTAATCTCACTAAGTGCATTCTGAGTCAGCCTTAAAAGAAATGACACCATAACACATAGGATAACCCTTAATCCCCTTGATACTCAAGAATCTATCTATCTATGTATCTATCTATCTATCTATCTCAATCTTAAATATACTCAATGACCTGGCCTCCACAGCCTTCTGTGGCAATAAATTCCATAGATTCACCATGCTCTGGCTGATGATGTTCTCCTTATCTCCCTTTACTCTAAGTCTCTGCCCTCAGGCCTGAGTCTCTCCTACCAATGGAAACATCTTCCCAACATCTACTCTATCCAGACTATTCAGTATTCTGTATGCTTCAATTAGATTCCCCCTCATGCTTCAAAACTCCGAGTATAAACCCAGAGTCCTCAAACATTCCTCATATGTTAAGCTTTTCATTCCTTGGACCATTTTAGTGAACCTCCTCTCAACCCATTCCAGGGTCAGTACATCCTTCTTAAGATATGGAGTCCAAAACTGCATACAATGTGATCTGATCAGAATCTTATACAGCCTCAGAAATACTTTTATATTCAAGTCCTCTCAAAAGAAATGTCATCATTGCATTTGCCTTTCTAACTACTGACTCAACCTACAAGTTTACCTTGAGAAAATCCTGGACGAGAACTCCCAAGTCTCTTTGCACTTCAGATTTCTGAATTTTTCTCCCCATTTAGAAAATAATCCATTTCTCGATTCTTCCTACCAAAGTGCATGACCTCACACTTTCCCACGTTGTACCCTATCTTCCATTTCTTTGACCACTCTCCTAACCTGTCCAAATTCTTCTGCAGCGTTCCTGCTTGCTCAATGCTATCTGTCCCTCTATCTATCTTTGTATTATCGGCAAACTTAGCCAGAATGCCCTCAGTTCCTTCATTTAAATCGTTAATGTATAAAGTGAAAAGTTGTAGCCCCAACACTGAGCCTTGCAGAATACCACTTGCCACTGGCTGTCATCCTGAGAAGGACCCTTTTATCCCCACTCTTTGCTTATTGCCAGACAGCCAAGCTTTTATCCATGCTAGCATCTTGTCTCTAACATCATTGACACTTACCTTACTCAGTAGCCTCCTATGCGACACCTTATCAAAGGCTTTCTTGAAGTCCAGGTAGATAACATCCACTGGCTCTCCTTGGCCCAACCTGCTCGTTACTTCCTCAAAGAATTATAGCAGATTTGCCAGGCATGACCTCCCCTTGATGAAACCATGCTAACTTTGCCCTATTTTACCATACACTTTCAAGTATTCAGAAATCTCAACCTTCACAATGGATTCAGGATCTTACCCATGACCAAGGTTAGGCTAATGGGTCTGTAATTTTAATTGACCAAATTGAAGTGTATGTGTGCAAAAGGCACAGATATACAATTCAGATTACATGGAAAGATAATGGTCATACCCTGGTTAATCGTTAGGCCTTTGAGCAAAATTGACTCATCCTATATAGAAGCCCTGCAGATGGTTTACAGAGTGACTAGCATTGTAGTGCTCAAAAAATATTCAATGCAAGGGTCTAGACCTGGAACAAAACATTTATTTGGACATTTTGTTTCCCTCATTGACTGGTAAAATTTTATCCCCAGCATTCTGCAAAAATGAATAAAGGCCCACACTAGGATGAGCACATTGGGTCAGAATTTTAAAATCACATCAAATTTTGTCTAGCAATTAACAAGCAAACTTTCAATGACAAGATATTTGTTTTAATTGTGAGAATAATTCTGCAGTAGGCAGGCACCGTTTAGGTAGTCACTTACCAATATCGAGGACTCTTTGTTTGGCAGTGTGCTGTCGAGAATGCCAGTATTTCCAATATCTCAACTGCTCATCACGGTTCTTATCTTCACTGAATACCACCATTATTACACTCTGGGGAAATGGATTATGCAGATTATATTCATGCTACCCTCATGATAAGCAACAAAGCACTTAGATTTATCATTTTTTTCTGGCCTTATATTCTTCTGATAGTTTCCTAATCTGAAGAAAATTACTCCATTCCCAGCTACTGTTCCTTACTGCTAGCAGGAAACACAGATTTAATTCTGTGAAATTTTCTAAAAAACAGAAAAAATGCAAAGGGAGGATTATTAAAGAATATAATTTGTGCATTCCTTCCATTCCATTTCTCATCCTCAGCAATTAAAAGTCTCATTATTCATATTCTACTCTTTCAACAGGAATCTGCCTTTAAAATTATGTTTTGCATGCTGTCTATTTGCCTATGACTTATCATTTGCATAGACCTTATATCCAGTTCCACAAAAACATAGCAAGCTGGCATTTTCAATAAAAACAACACAAAACACTGCATTTACTATCTTATACAATATCCAGGTTAACAACACAGGGTACAAACTGGAGTCTAATGTATGCCTTTGACGTTACAGTAGTATTTAACATAATTACTTACTTAGAACAAGCATACACATCAACAAAAGATTATTCTCACGCAAAACAACGTAATTGTATCAGTAAGCAAATGATTCAACAAATGTTTAATTTCAACCATGAAGCAGAAACAAAAAGCTGTTGGTTTCAGGCCCTATGTCACTACCAAATAATTTGGGGTTGAGTTACATCCCCTGGATTAATGTCTTCCCATTAATTTGGGGTGGTTACAGACTGTTGGAGGAGAAGGTGAAGTCGAGGACCATCTTCAGGCTTAGGCTTTAAAGTAGATGAGCACGAGGGCGGAAGAGCACAGCAAGCCAGGCAGCACCAGGAGGTGGAGAAGTCAATGTTTCAGGTATAACCATTCTTTGGATTCTAGCATTTGCAGGTTTCTTTTGTGTCATAGACTTAAAGGTAACACTATTCATTATATATTAAATTTGAAATACTGCTCTTCATAGTAATCATAGTTACACCAAGCTCTCTGACTTATATTCAATAAGAATTTGATTATCTTCTTCATGTGTTCAAGTACACATACTCTTGATGTACCTTCCAAAGAGTAGGGAATTCTAGTGTAGTCTGGTCAGGTGCTCGTTCAGTGTTAGAAGTGAGGTGTTTTCTAACTCTGCACACTCTGTGGTATTGATACAGAGTGATGTGCAGCTCCATGATAGCACTGCAATCTTGCTCCAGAGACCAAATACCCCGACACAATGTCTATGAATGCATTAGTTGCTGTGCAGCATTTTCTTCAAAATAACAATCAGTGACCCTTCCAAAAGTTCACAGGCAATATGAGTTCCAATGGGTACAAATATATCGTACTGTATTAAATAGACTTTCAAAATAGGAAGGTCATAAATGATGGTTGTGGATGGAAAGAAAATGGCACATGTATAATGGTGATCTTCAGACTGACTCTAAAAATATCATTGCACAGCGCTTAGAAAACTTGATTTGGTATCCAATTCAAAATTCATTTACTGAGTTGAGAAGGAACTTCTTCACCCAAAGGGTTATGAATCTGTGGAATTCCCTGCCCAGTGAAGCAGTTGAGACTAACTCATTGCATGATTTTAAGGCAGAGTTAGATAGATAAAGGAATGAAGGGTTACAGAGGGTGGGCAGGTGAGTGGAGCCGAGTCCATGAAGAGACCAGCCATGATCTTGTTGAATGACAAAGCAGGCTAAATGAGCCGGATGGCCTACTCCTGCTCCTATTTCTTCTGTTCTTATGTGATGACACTTTATCCTGACAGATCTTCATACAGAGGTGAGGGAAACCCATTGTTCTCTCAGCACACTTTACCCTTACTCTTTAATTCAGTTTGCCAGCCAAATTACTCAGCAAATCATTAATGGAAAGGATTTTAATTAAAGGGGGTCAGAATTTCTCAACAATTCCTGATATTTCAGCAATCACGAGAATGGAGAGGAGACTTGGGAAGGCTGCCCGAGTCTCAGACTCTTAACTGAGGTCCTGCTGTGAGATCAGAGAGTCTAAACTGAATTGATACTTCCCAAGGGACAAGAAGAGGAAGCCATAAGGTGTGGATCAAGGTGGCCAAGACAATGAGCAGGAGTAATGTGGTCCCTCTAACCTCAGTACAGAGGTTCAAAAAGGTATAAGACCTCAAGAGAGCAGGGAAGATCAGTGGCATAACATTTTCAGGCAATTAATCTCACATTCTGACTTTCTAGGATTTTGTTTCTTGCACAACACTCCTCAGACCAACAGGCCTTGTAGTTCTGCTCATTCCTCCCTTTCAAGTTATCTCAAGTTCAAAGTCCAAAGATGTGATTGGCCATCCAGGGATGTCCAGGCTAGGTGGATTGGCCACGGGGAATGCAGGGTTACAGGGATAGGGTGGGATGCTCTTCAGAGGGTCAGTGTGGACTCAATGGGCAGAATGGCCTGCTTCCACACTGTAGGGATTCCATGATTCTTCTATGATTCTATGATTCATGTGCCCACATAAAAAACATGCCCCAGTCATGTTCCACAAATGTCCTTCCCTAACCTTCAGACAATTCATTCTTCAAAATTATAACTCTCTGCTCCATCCTTAGAGGAGAAGAGTGTGCAGAAGTCTAAGAGAAGAAATCTTTCAATGATGTCCAGCTTAACAAACCCAGCAACGCAAGCAGTGCCAAGGTATGATAGCTGGAGACTCCTGAAGCACTGGTACTCACAAATGTGGAGAGCTGACCATGTGTGTGTGGAACCTGTCTTGAAGGTCTCATTTCCTTTAAGCTGGATCTCTGTATCCATCTTTTCTGCCCTCTGGAGCAGCACGGGCTTAAGAAGATGGCAGCTAGTGCCGCTCTTCTCACTGCTCAGAGTAGCACTGTACAGCTGCATTACTAACTCCCTCATGATAATCAAGGCTGACAGCGAGGAAGTGTAAATTAAGATCAACAGAGACTGGGGCGGACAAACTAGAGTTAGAAATCACTTGTCAAACAGTGAGTGAGAAGGAGTGCATGGCTGCAGCTCTTCAGTTCCATACTTTTATGTTTCCCACAGAGTACTCCCTCCTCTGTTCTCAACTAGCCAAATGTGGCATAGTCCACTCTGCTCAGGAAACATACACACTGGGTTCAGCTCTCAGTTCATCGAACAGAATCATAGAAACCTTACAGTGCTGAAGCAGTCTACACCAACCCTCTGAACAGCATTTCACCCAGACCCACACCCCTTACCCTATCATTGTAACCCTGCATTCCCCATGGCTAACTCTCCTAGCCTTCACACTCTGGGCAATTCAGCATGGTCAATCCACTTAACCTGCACATCTTTGGACTGTGGGAAGAAACCAGAGCACCTGCATGAAACCCACACGGGCTTGGGAAAGACCGCAATTTCCCCCCCGACGTGGTCGACGATGCCCTCCACCGCATCTCTTCCACTTCCCGCTCCTCCGCCCTTGAGCCCCGCCCCTCCAACCGCCACCAGGACAGAACCCCACTGGTCCTCACCTACCACCCCACTATCCAGAACATTACCAGGGTCTCAGGGTTAACACTGCAGCGATAATACCACAAGGCCCCTGCCTCCTCTACATCTCCTGACAGTGCAGCGAGAAATGTCAACATGTGTGAGGTGCTCAGGTACTAAAGTGGGTCTTGAACTCTTAACCGCTGTCTCAGGGAAAGTGTGCTACCACTGAGATAAAGGACAATTTCCTCCATGTTTAGGTCTTCCGCGGCGTTGGAAAGTTTGACTTTGAAAGATAAAAACCCATGACAATTCTGCAAATCCCTGCCTTTGATCAGTGTCATTAAATAATACAGCAGATGCCCACAGAACGTGATTTGAGACTGCGGTGTTATTCACTCCATTGTCACTGCTGTTTTCCAACAGCTCAAAGTCATTTAATAACTGAGTCATTTGTCTCAGTCAAATCCATCGAATTCAGCACCGCCTTCCTAACCTGCAATCTTCTTCCCGACCTCTCCGCCCCCACCCCAGTCTGACCTATCACCCTCACCTTGACCTCTTTCCACCTATCACATTTCCGACGCCCCTCCCCCAAGTCCCTCCTCCCTACCTTTTATCTTAGCCTGCTGGACAAACTTTCCTCATTCCTGAAGAAGGGCTTGTGCCCGAAACATCGATTCTCCTGTTCCCTGGATGCTACCTGACCTGCTGCGCTTTTCCAGCAACACATTTCCAGCTCTGATCTCCAGCATCTGCAGACCTCACTTTCTCCTTGGGAAGAATGTGCCAACTCCACACAGGCAGTTGCTGGAGGGTGGAATCGAACCCAGGGAATTTGAGGAAAACATTTTTAACTCCTGATAAGTGGTAGAGGCAAGTACCCTCACAACAATTAGGTAGTATTTAGACGGACACTTAAAAGGTCATACCACAGAAGGCTATGGGCCAAATGCAGGAAGATAGGCTGAGGGCAGATAGGAGTTTGATCGTTGGGGCAGACACAATGGCTTAAAAGGCATCTTTTCACGCTGGAAAACTCTATGACTATATTTAAAGTAGAAAATATTCTACCAAACTGATATTCCTCGCAACGTTTTCAAAACATCACACAGAATTTTAAATATTTTCCAATGTGCTATTGTAAATGTGGACAAGAGAGTTAAAACATTTTATGAAACTGTATGTACCTGGGAGGGTTGGTCTCTGTTTTGACCACATTTAGAGAACTGTAAACTAATTACTCACAAAATAATATTACCTGGGAACATGGGGAGGAGAATTATGGTGAATATTAATTTTACGTTCAAGGTGGCTGAATGTTACAGGTCAGGCAAATAAACAAATTCCAGAAATTCCAGACACCAAACGTAACTGGGATTACTTGGAAATGTTGCCACTGGAGAAAAGGTAATTACTGACATTTTCACAATTCTAAAAGGATATAGATAAACCCTACCTCAAATTGTGTAACTGAAGCTGGGAATGGAATGGAAACAGAGAGAGACAGAGGTGAAAAGTGAATATTTTAGATTGAACATGGGTGTGGAGAAATGAGCAAACTTGAGACAAGCTAGATCACTTTTAAACAAAAAAAGTATTTGAACAGTAAAAATTATAGAGCACAGCGAAGTTTTTTTTTCAACTTTGGAAATGGTCCAGCTCTCTGCATTCCTAAGCTTCAGAGAAGGGCTTTCCTAGATTCCCCAACTTGTGTTACATTGTATGGCATCTGCTGATCAGCACAGAAGCAAGTCTTGGCTGCATTGTGAAGGCAGATCTCTCTCTCTCTCAATGCTACTGAGGCTGTCAACTGGATTACTCTTCTTCTTTCTACTTTAGGAGAAAGTGAGGACTGCAGATGCTGGAGATCAGAGCTGAAAAATGTGTGGCTGGAAAAGCACAGCAGGTCAGGCAGCATCCAAGGAGCAGGAGAATCAACGTTTTGGGCATGAGCCCTTCTTCAGGAATGAGGAGGGTGTGCCAAGCAGGCTAAGATAAAAGGTAGGGAGGAGGGACTTGAGAGAGGGGCGTTGGGAATGCGATAGGTGGAAGATGGTTAAGGTGAGGGAGATAGGCCGGAGAGGGGTTGGGGGCGGAGAGGTCGGGAAGAAGATT
>NC_057713.1:82811580-82828691 GCF_004010195.1 Chiloscyllium plagiosum | reverse complement strand
GGAGATGCGGTGGAGAGCATCGTCAACCACGTCTGAGGGGAAATTGCGGTCTTTGAAGAAGGAGGCCATCTGGGTTGTTCGGTATTGGAATTGGTCCACCTGCGGCGGAGGCGAAGGAATTGGGAATATGGGATGGCATTTTTACAGGGGGCAGGGTGGGAGGAGGTGTAGTCCAGGTAGCTGTGGGAGTCGGTCGGTTTATAATAAACATCCGTATTGAGTTGGTTGTCCGAGATAGAAATGGAGAGGTCTAAGAAGGGGAGGGAGGAGTCTGAGACGGTCCAGATAAATTTGAGGTCGGGGTGGAAGGTGTTATTAAAGTGGATGAACTGTTCAACCACCTCGTGGGAGCACGAGGCAGCGCCGATACAGTCATCGGAGGAAAAGGTGGGGGGTGATGCCAGTGTAGCTGCGGAAGATGGACTGTTTCACATATCCGACGAAGAGGCAGGCATAGCTGGGGCCCATGCGGGTGCCCATGGCTACTCCTATGGTTTGGAGGAAGTGGGATGATTGGAAAGAGAAGTTGTTCAGAATGAGGACCAGTTCAGTCAGTTGAAGGAGGTGTACAGGGACGGGATGTCCATGGTGAAGATAAGCCATTGTGGACCGGGGAAGCGAAAATCATGGAGGAGGTGGAGGGCGTGGGTGGTGTCCCTAACATAGGTGGGGAGTTCTTGAACTAAGGGGGACAGGACCGTGTCAAGGTATGCAGAGATGAGTTCGGTGGGGCAGGAGCAGGCTGAGACAATGGGTCGGCCGGGGCAGTTAGGTTTATGGATTTTAGGCAGGAGGTAGAAATGGGTGGTGCGGGGTTGTGGGACTATGTGGGACCCTGCACCACCCGTTTCTACCTGCACAAATTCACCTGCAACTCCATGCACATCATTTACTGCATCCGCTGCACCCGATGTGGCCTCCTATACATTGGGGAGACAGGCCATCTACTTGCGGAGTGTTTCAGAGAACACCTCTGGGACACCCGCACCAACTAACCCAACCGCCCCGTGGCTGAACACTTTAACTCTCCCTCCCACTCCGCCAAGGACATGCAGGTTCTTGGCCTCCTCCATCGCCAGACCATGGCAACACGACGCCTGGAGAAAGAGCGTCTCATCTTCTGCTTAGGAACCCTCCAACCACAAGGGATGAATGCAGATTTCTCCACCTTCCTCATTTCCCCTCCCTCTATCTTTTCTCAGTCCCAACCCTTGGATTCAGCACAGCCTTCTTGACCTGCAATCTTCTTCCCGACCTCTCTGCCCCCACCTCCTCTCTGGCCTATCTCCCTCACCTTAACCTCCTTCCACCTATCGCATTATCAACGCCCCTCCCCCAAGTCCCTCCTCCCTACCTTTTATCTTAGCCTGCTTGGCACACCCTCCTCATTCCTGAAGAAGGGTTTATACCCGAAACGTCAATTCTCCTGCTCCTTTGATGCTGCCTGACCTGCTGCGCTTTTCCAGCAACACATTTTTCAGCTTCTTTCTACTGTATACAACTTCAAACCTCAGAAGCATGGCTCTGACTGTATTTGAGGTTGACAATGAGTAAGTGGAGATACAATCTCTCCGTGAAAACAGTTAGTTACCGGTTTACAACACACTGACCTTATAGCCAATGGAAGTGATTTTGGTTTTGAGATTCTGTTCAACAAATGCAAATGATGTCCATTGAATTATACCCACTTTGAATGAAACTATTGTGCATTTTCTAAATTGGTTTCTTTTTTTCAATGATGAAATTGAAAAACATTGCTCAAGTCTAAGTCATTTTGATCAATTTGTCACAAAAGCGAATTCTTTCTTTTTTTGGTGGTTTTTTACAACTTCAGTTCTCTTCAAAGTGCTTTTGCATCCAGATAAATACATCTTGAAGTACTTCTAATGTAAGAAGTATGAAGAGAGTTTTCAAGTAACAAGGTGTCATGAACAGCAATACAATCATGGGCAGATCATCTGGATCATGGCTAAAGTGAGATTGATCAATAAATAAATATCAGCCAGGGGTACAGGAGAACCGGCTCTTCTTCAAGATAGTGGCATGAGATCTTCTTCATTTGCCAGAGAACACAGAACAGTACAGCAGAGGAACAGGCCCTTCGGCCCACCATGTCTGTGCTGACCGTAATAAAGGTAGGAAGGCTTAAGTTTAGTATCTCATTGGCCACTGTAGCATAGGGCCCAGTCAGTGGGGGCCAGTCAGTGCTGTACTTGGGAGTGTCAGCCTAGAGATGGAGTGAAACTTGAGTGCACGTTCTTCTGAAAGTGAGCACCTGGCCAAGGCTGACTCACTAAGTATATGGGGTCAAGATGTCTCTTTGTGAATTACAATAGGATTGTACTGAATTAGAGTCATAGAGTCACACATCACCTTTGGTTCAACCAGTCCATGCTGAACATAATCCTAAACCAGTCCCACCTGCTCCTGACCCATTTCCTTTCAAACCTGCACTGAAAGTTTGTTGTTTCAATTTGTGGTGTGTTCAAAGTTGGCTAGTCAATGTGGGCCAGCAATGTTTACATCTAGGACTGTACATATTGGTGGGTTGGGGGGTGGGCCTTGTTGTGGTGGTCGTGAAGGAATACACTGTTGAGTCACTTCATCCATGTGGAAGACACTAGACTGGAATGCAATGATTGCCAAGTCAGAAAAGTAGTCCAATACAAAGAGGTGGACATAAATGAATGGTTTGGATATGAACATAGGAGGTATAGTTAGTAAATTTGCAGCTGACACCAAAATTGGAGATGCAGTGGACAGCGAAGAAGGTTACCTCAGATTACAATGGGAACTTGATCAGGTGGGCCAATGGGCTGAGGAGTGGCAGATGGAGTTTAATTCAGATAAATGTGAGGTGCTGCATTTTGAGAAAGCAAATCTTAGCGGGACTTATACACTTAATGGTAAGGTCCTAGGGAGTGTTGCTGAACAACGAGACCTTGGAGTACAGGTTCATAACTCCTTGAAAGTAGAGTCGCAGGTAGATAGGATAATGATAGGGGGTCTCATATGCTTTCCTTCATTGGTCAGAGTATTGAGTACAGGAGTTGGGAGGTCATGTTGCGGCTATACACGGTGTTGGTTAGGCCACTTTTGGAATATTGTGTGCAATTCCTATCGGAAGGATGTTGTGAAACTTGAAAGGGTTCAGAAAAGATTTACAAAGATGTTGCCAGGGTTGGAGGATTTGAGCTATAGGAAGAGGCCTAACAGACTGGGGCCGTTTTCCCTGAAGCATCGAAGGCTGAGGGGTGACCTCACACAGGTTTATAAAATCATGAGAGGCATGGATAGGATAAATAGTCAAAGTCTTTTTCCTGGGGTGGGGAGGTCCACAACTAGAGGGCATAAATTTATGATGAGAGGGGAAAAACTAAAAGGGACCTAAGGGGCAACTTTTTCATGCAGAAAGGGGTGCGTGCATGGAATGAGTTGCCAGAGGAAGTGGTGGAGCTGGTACAATTGCAACATTTAAAAGTCATCTGGATGGGTAAATGAATAGGAAGGGTTTGGAAGGATATGGGCCAAGTGCTGGCAAATGGGACTAGATTAGGTTGGGATATCTGGTCGGCATGGACAGGTTGGACTGAAGGATCTGTTTCCATGCTGTTCATCTCTTACTATGGTGCCATTTGTTTATGAGGTAATGGTCACAAAAGAGTTAACATATGGGCTATGGTGAAGATCTGTTTCATGATCCATCCTCCAGCGCAGATGACTGAACATTAGACTTGCCGAATGAGGAGGACTGGAGAGCGCTCCCTGCGTAGGTGATTGTTACCCAGGCATCAAGTGACTATTATAACACCATGCAGCTAAGATAGTTGACTATCACTGATGCCCCTGGGTTAAGTCCTCTTTCAGGAAGCAAGGGAGATTGGTTGAGAATGTAAGTGAGGGGGAGTGATGAGGGAAATTCCAATTTGGAAAGGTTGTTCAAGATGGCAGCTAATCATCCTTGGAGGTAAACTTAGAACCATGTCATGTGACCAAACAAGTCATTGTAAATGACTCACACCAGTTTCCATAAAAATAATTAAAATTTCAAAGCCAGCAGCAGAAGCAGAATAATTAATAATGACCATGCAATCATTAATCTTTGCACTCTGAAGGCTACTAACTCATTTTCAACTTTGAAAAAAGTGAATTATTTGAGCAACTGAAGTGAGTGTCGGAGGCCTAGTTGACTTCAGAGCAGAGTCCAATCCCATTCACATTCTACAGTCATTCATATACACTCCAGGCTGGCATCTCTTCACAGAAATCAGAATCACATTGCACTTTTGAACATTAATTCTGCTTCTCTCTTTGCAGACACTGCTGGACTCACTGAATGTTTCTTGCACTTTGTTTACAGTCTGAATTCTCCTCAACCCAAGAGTGCAATGGTCCATTATACAGCCACCTTCAAATTTTAGTTATTACCTTATGCATAAAGAACAAGGTGCGTTCACATCAATTGCCTAAAAGCCAAAGAGAATCAGAGCTGCTTACCCTCACTTTGCTGATTGGATGGCGAAGGCACTTATTGGCTCCAGTTTCCCTGAGTGTTATGGAATAAAACTGTCCTTTATTCAAGTACGTCATTGGCCCTTCCCCCTGCTTCTGACGTAATGATTTTGTGGCTTCCAACATGTACTGGAATGAATCTCTGGAATACAGCAAGAGCCAATGATGAGAGGATACACACATACAGGATTCCTACAAATCCAGTCTATGTACATAATGTGGAGTTGTACTTAAAAATTCTCCCTAACATCAATTGGCTGTAATTTGTTCAGTCAGCTTGGTCACTATGGATAGTTATTATAGAGATCTTTGTTAGAATCTCAAATGACAAATGAGATATTTATTTTCTATTAAATGCAAGATATTAAACCAGGAATACAAGTCTAAAACAAACCAACTTGCAAATGGCTTTGTATAATATCAGTGAAGTTTTGCCATTGGTAAAAATATACAAACTGCATCAAAGTTAGTTGAGGCTTGGAAAAGCCAGAGTTGTGTATTTAGGGCCATCGGCCTTGCCCTGGAATAGTTTTGAGAAGCGAAAAGGGGTCATCAACTTTGTCCAGGAATTCACTTCCTCAGCTAAAAATTAAAGAACTTATTTCAAAACGGTATGACTGAGAAAAAAGTTCCAGCACACAGCAGTCGAAGGCAGTTGACTTTTCAGATACTCATTCTTCACCAGATTCATGGTGACATGCTGCTTCCTCTTCAAGAGCTCATTGATCTACTCTGGGTCATTGGCTTTTGCTGCTTTTTTCAGGGCTTTATCTTTTACTTGTTAGAAACTGATTGCATTTCTCAGGATTGGCGCTGCCCTCCACACTTGAGGCAACTCTATCTGGAGAACAGGCGAAGGAAGGATGGGGGGGAAATGGCAAGGGAAACAAAGCATCTTCAAGAGTACAGAAAACTGTTTAATACTGGCATCCTTCAATTTGTTTCCTGTTACATTTCCTTTCTTGAAGCCATTAACTCCTATCTGAGATATTACCTTTCAACACTAGGCACCCATTAATACTACACATATGTCTAGTTATTTCTATTCATGTGGGCATTGCTGGCAAGGCCAGCATTTGCTGTCACTTGAATGGTGTGGCTTTTGAGTTTCCCAATAGGGCAGTTGGGAAGGTTCTACCTTCTAGAAAAGAGAATACTCCACTCTAACAACCCCTTCAGAGAAAAATAATCCCCATCTGATTTAAAAATAAGACTCTGCCCCCTAGATTTAGACTCGTCACACAGAGGGAACACCCTGTCAGTATCCATCCTGTTCAGTGACCTGAAGATCTTATGTTTTACGACAATTACCTCTCTCCCAATCCTCTGAGCTTCAATGAGTAGAGGCCTAACTTGTTTCTTCCTAAGATAAGCCCTTCATATCAAGAATGGACTAGAAAAAGAAAAGGCAGAAAAGAGCCACAGCACACATGGCTATGGGTCTGAACTCACATTTCAGCAGTGTACTTTCCCTAAAATGGCAGTAGTGAACTAAATGAGCTTTTACATCAAGATATCTTTATTAATTGAATTGAAATTCTGATGCACTGTCGCTTTCTGTATGTTAGCCCATGTAACTTGGAACAGGACCATGTACCACGAAGAGTTAGGTTCTTGTTGAGACAGATGCCTTGAAGTTTATTAACAAGACTGTTAACCCAGCTACAATGTCACATGACTTAACCAGAGTCTGGGTTCTGTGCTTACTGATATTACTGTACACTACACCGATACAGCTGACTAAACAAAGACACTACATTGACTACATTACAGAGAGAAAGTGTGAGCAACTGAGGCGAGGTGGATATCTATATACCAGATCGACATATATCATGTAACTGTCTTAAAAGGTACAGGCACATCCAGTCTGGAATTTTTGCCACAACACAACAAATCTCACCAGCTTCCATGGGTGAATTTCATCTCGTATTTCGAGAACATTAGCCCCGGCCTCTGGATTGCTAATGCAGTGACATTACAATTACACTCCTGTCTCCCCTCTGTATTTAACCAAACACCTAGGCCACATACCCACTGGACTAGTTTAGATTAGATTAGATTAGATTAGATTAGATTAGATTAGATTACTTACAGTGTGGAAACAGGCCCTTCGGCCCAACAAGTCCACACCGACCCGCCGAAGTGTAACCCACCCAGACCCATTCCCCTACATTTACCCCTTCACCTAACACTACGGGCAATTTAGCATGGCCAATTCACCTAACCTGCACATTTTTTGGATTGTGGGAGGAAACCGGAGCACCCGGAGGAAACCCACGCAGACACGGGGAGAATGTGCAAACTCCACACAGTCAGTCACCTGAGGCGGGAATTGAACCCGGATCTCTGGCGCTGTGAGGCAACAGTGCTAACCATTGTGCCACCGTGCCGCCCACTTTGTTTTTTAAAACAGTGTGGAAACAAGCCCTTCGGCCCAACAAGTCCACATCTCCCCGCCGAAGCGCAACCCACCCGTACCCCTACACATCTACCCCTTACCTAACACCACGGGCAATTTAGCATGACCAATTCACCTGACCTGCACATCTTTGGACTGTGGGAGGAAACCGGAGCACCCGGAGGAAACCCACGCAGACACGGGGAGAATGTGCAAACTCCACACAGTCAGTCACCTGAGGCGGGAATTGAACCCGGGTCTCTGGCGCTGTGAGGCAACAGTGCTAACCACTGTGCCACCGTGCCGCTACCTCAGCCAAGAAGACAGAGCATTTCATCCAAGCTTGAATCTCATCTGATGCTTGTAGAAACAGGGCAGAAACATCAAGCCATATAATGCACTGCATCAGTGAATTAACAAATAGGATCTAAAATTCTTACTGTACATGGCATCCAGATATTCCCATAACATTCAGTTTCAAATCTATAGATCCCTTTGGAGATTCCAAATGCCTTACCCTCCTGCATGTTCATAGATGAATTCTTCATCACCTAATGAAGAGTTGCGGTATTTCTGCAGTTAAAGGAAACAAGAAGTATAGCATTAGCTATACATTCAGTAACTGGTCACATAAAATGAAGTTAAAGATTTTAAAAGCAAATCATTAGGAAAGCTTAGACTGCCTGTTCTTCCAGTTAGCATGTGAGCCATCCCATCTTATCATTTGCAGTGTATCAATTCATATTGTGATGGAAAGCACAAAATGAGAAGGAAGAATTTCACTGTCATGCGTTGTATACCTCCTTTTCCCATTAGTTACAACTGAAAACCAAAGGATTTCCTGTAGTGGCTCCTGGATCAGTTGGATGGTATTACAGAGCACAGTGCTTATTTGAGACGTCTGCGATGTGAGAAGGAGTTTATTTTGTGTACATCAGACCCAATTTTATAGACGAATCAGGATCTATAGTGCAATTAACCGATTTACTTAAGTGATTAATCAAAAATCAAACAAGGTTATTCACACAATATTATTCACACTATCAACGGCAAAGAGTATAGCCTTACATTACAGCACTTGTAACCCAAACACTTTGCAAAGCTTGAAGATGCAAACAGACCTGGGAGTTCTATCCAGGATTCTCTCAAGGTAAACTTACAGGCTGAGTCAGTAGTTGGGAAGGCAAATGCAAGTTGGCATTTTTTTTTATAGGACTTGAATATAAAAGCAGAGATGTACTTCGGAAGTTCTACATGCTCTGATCAGACCACATTTGGGAGTATTGTGTGCAGTGTTGGGCCTCATATTCTCAGGAAATATGCACTGCCCCTGGAGGGGGTTCAGAGGAGGTTCACAAGAATAGTCCCAGGAATGAAAACTTACCGTACGAGGAACGTTCGAGGACTCTGGGTCTATACTTGATGGAATTTAGAAGGATGAGGAGGAATCTAATTGAAACTTACAGAATACTGAATGGTCTGGGCAGCATGGATGCTGGGCAGATGTTTTCATTCGTATGAAAGGCTAGGACCCAAGGGCACATCTTTACAGTAAAAGGAAAGCCTTTTAGAATGGAGATAAGAAGAAACTTCTTTAGCCAGAGAGTGGTAAATCTAAGGAATTCACTGCCACAGAAGGCTGTGGAGGCCAGGTCACTGAGTATGTTTAAGATGGCGATAGATTGGTTCTTGATTGTCAAGGGGACCATAGGTTATGAGGAGAAAATGGGAGAATGGGGATGAGAAACTTATCAGGAGAAAGTAAAGACTGCAGATGCTGGAGATCAGAGCTTAAAAATGTGTTGCTGGAAAAGCGCAGCATCAAAGGAGCAAGAGAATTGACGTTTCGGGCATAAGCCTGAAGAAGGGCTTATGCTCGAAACGTCGATACTCCTGCTCCTTTGATGCTGCCTGACCTGCTGCGCTTTTCCAGCAACACATTTTTAAAATGAGAAACTTATCAGTTATGATTGAATGGCGGATCAAACACGATGAGCTAAATAGCCTAATTTCTGCTCTTATGGTCTAATTTATTACATTATTACATTTATTTCCCTAACCAAAACCTTTGATTTACAGTTTAAAAAGGTTTTTTTCCACTTCCCCAATTAAGGTACAATATTTTCTCAAATGCAAATGTTTTTAATCTTCTCTCCTCTCTCTCCAAAATCTTTTATTTAGATTATATTGAGAATGTTTTCTTCCCACAGGGGTGGTGATCCCTGTGCAAGAGATCAGAAACTTTTCATGCGAAAATAAAGTTTTGAAAAATGTGGCAGTGGAAAAACACATCAGCTGCTGAAAATGTGTTGCTGGAAAAGCGCAGCAGGTCAGGCAGCATCCAAGGAGCAGGAGAATTGACGTTTCAGGCATGAGCCCTTCTTCAGGAAAGTTATGCCCCTGCTGCACTTTTCCAGTAACACATTTGCAGCTCTGATCTCCAGCATCTGCAGTCCTCACTTTTTCCTAGAAAAACATAGGTCAGGCAACATCCAAGGAGCAGGAGAGTTGATGCTTTTGGCGTAAGTCTTTCATCAGGGATGTGGAAGAGAAGGGGGCTGAGAGATAAATAGGAGGGGTGGGGTGGGGTTAGCAGGAAGGTGGCTTTGAAGGCGATAGGTAGATGAAGATGGAGGGTGATGGTGGTAGGGGAGGAGGGGTGGGTGGGTGGGTGGGGGGGGGGCGGGGCGGGGGGAGGTGAGGAGGATGAGGAAACTGGTGAAACCGACATTGATGACGTGTGGTTGGAAGGGCCCAAGGTGAAAGATGAGCTGTTCTTCCTCCAGATGTCGGGTGGCAAGGATTTGCTGGTGGAGGCGACCCAGGACTTGCATGTCCTTGGCGGAATGGGAGGGGGAATTGAAGTGGTTGGCACAGGGCAAAGGGGCTGTTTGGTGAGTGTGTCCCAGAGATGTTCTCTGACATGTTTTGTGGGTTGGCGTCCTGTCTCCCCAGTGCAGATAGTGACTCCCTCGTTAGGTCCACGCCACCCCCCATCAACCCACCCTCCACTCCTGGCACCTTCCCTTGCCAACACAAGAGGTGTAAAACCTACACCCACTTCTCTCCCCTCACCTCTGTCCAAGACCCCAAAGGATCCCTCCACATCTGGCATAGATTTTCCTGCACATCCAAACACCTTATCTACTGTGTCTGTTGCTCTCGGTGTGGTCTCCTCTACATTGGGGAGACAGGACACAGACTTGTGGAATGTTTCAGGGATCAGCTCTGGGACACACACATCAAATAACCCCACCACCCTGTGGCCAACCACTTCTACACTCCCTCCCACTCTGCCAAGGTCATGCAAGTCCTGGGCCTCCTCCACTGCCAAATCCTCACTGACGCCTGAAGGAAGAACGCCTCATTTTCCACCTTGGGATCCTTAAACCAATGGCACTAACATCAATTTCACCAGTTTCCTCATCTCCCCTACCCCCATCTCATCCCAGACACAACCCTCCAACTCGGCACTGCCGTCTTGAACTGTCTCACCTGTCCATTTTCCTTCCCATTATGTGTTCCACCCTCCACTCCAACCTATCACCTTCACCCCCCACCTGTATCTACCTAACGCCTTCCCAGCTACCTTCCCCTCAGTCCCACACTCCCTCCTATTTATCTCTCAGCCCCCTTTCTCCCCACATTCCTGACGAAGGGCTTATGCCCGAAGCGTTGATTCTCCTGTTCCTCGGATGCTGCGTGACCTGCTGTGCTTTCCCAGCGCCACCCTTTTCGACTTTGATTTCCAGCAGCTGCAGTCCTCATTTTATTATAAAATAAAATCTCCAACTGTTGAGCTCCAATCTACTATCATCCAAACAAGTGGTCGTTCATCACGATCCAAACCTGACTGACTGATTCCAGTTACAATTTGAGATGAGCATCAAAGCGCTTCATAAACAGCTCCTGTACCCCTGGTGTAAACATCAGAACACTTCAGAAACACAGCAAAGCATATTCCAAACAAAACCTGACCGTGAATTTTTATTTATTTATCCAAACTGTATAAATATTGAAAGAAAAGAAATGAAGATTTTACTTTTGACTCTTTTCTCATGCATCACACAGTCATTATTCTTAATTGTTTGACCTGAATGTGATAGTACCCTGTGGGCATGGTCCTTTCAGGGTGTGTCATTATCTCATACAGAAACACATTTTCGCATATTATCGCCAGAACCTGGGAAAATCCCAATTTTTCCAACAGGCAGGTACAATTGGCAAATTAACTCCATTGCCCACAAAGAGTGGCATTCAGCAAAGCGAGGATTCAGGAAAGGGAGGTGGCAAGGGGGAGGAAGAGTTGGAGACAGATATGCAGCAAAGGGGAGGGTCTCAGAAGGAGTCTGCGAATGGTAGGTCAGAGAGGGAGGTGGTGAGTGAGAGGTTGCAAGTGATGGCAGTGGGTGAAAAGTGATGGCAGTGTAGATTAAGGATGGAGACAGTGGGTTGTAGGTTAGCAGAGGGGTGGCGAGTGAGAGGTGGAGAGTGATGGAAGTAGAACATAGCAAGTAGTAGATTATGAAATGGGGGAGGGGGGGCGAAGTTGAGAAAGGTGAAAAGCTGAAGGTAAGAAACAATAAGTGCAAGGTATATCAGAAGAGTTACTACATATATATGCATGACTTTCCCCTCCCATTTCTCACCACTTGACCAATTAAGTGCTGATGTGTTTATTCATGTGAAAAATGACTGAGCTACTTTTCTCACTATCCATAGCAATTTTAAAATTAAGCAGCTGATTAAACTCTAAGCAGCTGAAATTTTTTTTTTTTAAAAATCGCCTTTTCCACATTTTTTCTTAATTCAAAAGGCAAGCTTCCTTAGCTCCTTCTATTCTAAACTTCTCAAATTGAAATAAAAGAACCTTGCCTTGATCAATTGCTGCCAATTCAACTTTTCCTCCATAAATGACAAGTTACACTATAAAAACTAACAACTGCATTTCCCACACATGGTATTAGAGTCATAGAGTCACAGAAACAGACTCTTTGGTCCAATTCATCCATGCCAACCAGATATCCTAACCTAATCTAATCCCATTTGCCAGCACTAGGCCCATATCCCTCTAAACCCTTTCAATTTATATATCTATCCAGATGCCTTTTAAATGCTGGTAATTGTACCAGCCTCCACCATTTCCTCTGGCAGCATCTTCCATACACACACCACCCTCTGTGTGAAAATATTGCCCTTTAGGTCCCTTGTCTTGCTTATGATACTGAACTTAAAGTCTAGATGTTGGGAAACCAAATGTCAATGTGTAAATTTAAAATTATAATGCTTCTTCATCTTCTTACTTACATATGTTATTAAGACAGAGGAGGCCATTCAGCCCATCAAGGTCTGCTCCAGCAGTCAATGAGATTGTAACTCATCCTGTTAATCCTCAATTCCACTTACCTGTTTTTTCTCCATAACTACCTCCAAGAAAAGAAATTCATCCTCCTGTATCTTAAATGACCTCTTTTTCTGAGATTATGTCCTTTCGTCCCAGACTCTCCCATAAGACGAACCACCTCTCTCCATCTAGCTTGGGGAGGTGATGGCTTAAGTGGTATTGTTGTCGATAAAGTGTGGCATTGGAAAAAACACAGCAGGTCAGGCAGCATCCGAGGAGCAGGAGAATCAATGTTTTGGGGAGAAGTCTTAGTCAGGACCAAAACTTTGACTCTCTTGCTCCTTGGATGCTGCTTGACCTGCTAAGCTTTTTCCAGCACCACACTTTATTGACTCTGACTGTTCAGTATCTGCAGTCCTCACTTTCTCCTTGTGGTATTATTGCTGGACTATTAATCCAGAAACTCAGCGAATGTTCTGGAGACCTGACTTTGAATTCTGCCGTAGCAGATGGTGGAATGTGAACACAAAAATATCTGTAATTAAAAATCTACTGATGACCATGAAACCATTGTTGACTGTGGGAAAATCCGTCTGGTTTACCAACGTCCGTCAGGGAAGAAAACCTGCCATCCTCACCCGGTCTGACCTACATGTGACTCCAGACCCACTGCAATGTTGTTGACTCTCGACTGCCCTTTCAAATGGCCAAGCAGGCCACTCAGTTGCATCGATTGCTACAATGTCTCATCGAAGGCACCTAGGGCAAGTTATAATGCTGGCCAGCCAGCAATGTCCATGTTCCATGACTGAATAGAAAGAAATCCCAGTCAGGTCCTCTAAGAATCTTGAATGTTTCAATAAGGCCACCTCTCGGATTTCTAAATTTCAATGATTAAAGTCCCAATCTACTCAACTTCTCCTCGTAAGACAGTCTCTCCATATCTGGAATCAATCTCGCAAACCTTCTCTGGATTGCCTCCAATGCCAGTAGATCTTTCCTTAGACAAGGCACTCACAGTATTCCAGCTGTGGTCTGAGTGGTGCCTTGTACATTTTTAGCAAAACCTCCTTACTTTTATACTCCACTCCCTTTGAAATAAAGTCCAACATTCCATTTGCCTTCCCAATACCTACTGAACTTAGATGTTAACTTTTTGTGATCTAAGCACTGGCAAATTTTTAGAAGTATTTACACTGTATGGATTGTTGTTGCTTCTGTAGGTGGTACACACCTGCACATCACCTTGATATTGAATGCACATCACCTTGATATTGAATGCACATATTAAAATATATTCCACACACAGATGGTGGAAATAAGGGGGAACTTTACTGGAGAGAGTCAAGATCTGCAATTCTTGCAAACTGTCCTCTCTACCCCCAAAGATGAAATCGGTGTTTTGCAACAATGGACAACAGTATTGGTTCAAGATCGTAGAATCTGTCAGCACAGAAAGAGATCAACCAGTCCATCATATCTCTCTGAAAGAGCGACCCATTAGTCCCCACTCTCCTCCTATTTCCTCATAGCCCTGGGATGTATATTTCTAGCCTTCTGAAAGCTACAATTAAATTTAGTTCCACCACCTTTTCAGGAAGGGCATTCTAGAGTCATAGAGATGGACAGCACAGAGACAGACCCTTCAGTCCAACTCGTCCATGCCAACCAGATATCCCAACCCAATCTAGTCCCACTTGCCAGCACACAGCCCATATCCCTCCAAACCCTTCCCATTCATGTACCCATCTAGATGACTTTTAAATGTTGCAATTGTACCAGCCTCTACCACTTCCTCTGGCAGCTCATTCCACACACGCACTACTCTCTGCGTAAAAAGGTTGTCCCTTAGGTCTCTTTTATATCTTTCCCCTCTCACCCTAAACTATGCCCTCTAGTTCTGGACTCCCCCATCCCAGGGAAAATACTTTGTCTATTTATCCTATCCATGCCTCTCATGATCCTATAAACCTCAAGAAAGGTCATCCCTCAGTCTCCGACGCTTCAGGGAAAACAGCCCTAGTCTACTCAACTTCTCCCTTTAGCTCAAATCCTCCAACACTGGCAACATCCTTGAAAGGGTTCAGAAAAGACTTACAAGTTTCACAACATCCTTCCAACAGGAAGGAGACCAGAATTGCACGCAATATTCCAAAAGTGGCCTTACCAATGTCCTGTGCAGCCGCAACATGACTTCCCAACTCCTGTACTCAATACTCTGACCAATAAAGGAAAACATACCAAATGCCTTCTTCACTATCCTATCTACCTGCAACTCTACTTTCTAAATCAAAACAACTCGCTGAGTAGAATAATTTCTCATCTCTTCCCCACACTCCAATACCATACACACCAACAATTAAGAGAACAGAATGAACTGCTGAAGTTGAAAGGATACAGCAAATGTTTTGACATGAGATACAGATCATAGAATATAATCACCTAGCATTGACATAATGAAATGTCCTGAAATGTGGCAGCAAGGCTAAGGTAGCACCAATGATTCAGAAATTGACTGCATCAGCAATCATTCAATCAGTACATAAAATTAATGCAAAAGTGAACAAATATATCAGCATGCACAATAAATCAATAAATGATGAGAAAAGTGTTTACAGCAAATCAGTTAATTTATGGATCATCATGGCTTCCGAACTTACTAAAATAATAAGAACCGGTGAATACTTTTACATATAACATAATAAAGTGATGAGCACTCCAACACATTGTTATTGAAGCAACTGCGCATATGTGCAGCTTGTTATATATTTGCATTGCTAAAAAGAATGCAATTTGTCAAACCGTTTCACACATCACAACAATTCATAAGGACATCTTGATAATCTATGAAAAGTGTTAAGCAAAATAATTTCAGTGTATCTATTAACACTGCTGTCTCACAGGGACCCAGGTTCAATTCTAGCCTTGGGCCACTGCCTGTGTGAAGTTTGCACATTCCCTCTGGGTCTGCATAGGTTTCCTCCGGGTGCTCCAGTTTCCTCCCACAGTCCAAAGATATGCAGGTTAGGTGAATTGGCTATGCTAAATTGCCATAGTGTTCAGGGATGTGTAGGTTAGGTGCAGTAGTCAGGGGAATTGTTGGGGAATGGGTCTGGATGGGATGTTCTTCGGAGGACCAGTGTTGGTCCGAATGGCCTGTTTCCATACTGTAGGGATTATATGATTCTCAGTAGCCTGTTGGTGAGTAGCTGATGAGTTTTTAGTAAATAGCAAATTTAATAACCTGATAAACAGATGCACAACAGGACAGCTCAGAACCACAAGGTACACACCCTTTTCCATGTGGGAACTCCAGGATATGTCTCATGTCCTGTATAACCAAATATGTAGGAACATTCATCAACTATAGCAGCTCAAGCATTTGGTTTTGGAGCATGAGCAGCATTTGGTGCCATTGTGGTGCATCCATGAGGTTAAGAAATTTGTGGTAAGCATATTTATAAATGTAGTCAGCCTGCAGGGTTAACAGTATGCAGGAAATGAGGGAATGGGTGACAATCAGATAGTTAAAAATGGCTAGTCAAGAATTGCAGAAGATCCCTGAGTGCAGCACACTTTCAACAGGTATTCAGTTCTGAATACTGGGGAGTATGACTGTACCTCTTGGTGTATAGCCAGAGTCAATTCTATAGCTAGTCAGATATACAGAGTGTAGGATGAATATAGGGAAAGCAATAGTGATAGGCAATTCATTAGATTTGTGCCTGCATACATAAATCTAGGATGGTATATTACCTCCCTGGTGCTACCATTCTGAATGTCACTGAGCAACTGCGGAGTACTCTGCAGGGGGCGGGGGGAATAGTAAGTAGTCAGGATCCATACCAGTACCAATGAAAAGGTAAAACAAGGGATGCAATCTGCTACAGAAAACATAGTTTAAGGAACCATAAGATAAACTAACAAGCAGGACCACTTGGGATTACCCTAGCACCACGTGCAAGTGAGTATGGGTATAGGAAGATAAAGGTAAAAACAATGACTGCAGATGCTGGAAACCAGATTCTAGATTAGAATGGTGTTGGAAAAGCACAGCAGTTCAGGCAGCATCCGAGGAGCAGGAAAATCGACGTTTTGGGCGAAAGCCCTTCAGCAGGAATACAGGCAAAGAGCCTGAAGGGTGGAGAGATAAGTGAGAGGAGGGTGGGGGTGGGGAGAAAGTAGCCTAGAGTACAATAGGTGAGTGAGAGAGGGGATGAAGATGATAGGTTAGGGGGGAGGGTGGAGTGGATTGGTGGAAAGGAAGATAGGCAAGTAGGACAAGTCATGGGGACAGCGCTGAGCTGGAAGTTTGGAACTGGGGTGAGGTGGGGGAAAGGGAAATGAGGAAACTGTTGAAGTCCATATCGGAACACTTCAACCCCAGGGCATCAATGTGAGCACCCGTATGGGCCCCAGCTATGCCGGTCTCTTTGTTGGCTATGTAGAACAGTCCATCTTCCGTAATTACACCGGCACCACTCCCCACCTCTACCTCCACTACATTGATGACTACATTGGCGCCACCTCGTGCTCCCGCAAGGAGGTTTAGCAATTCATCAACTTCACTAATACACTCCACCCTGACCTTAAACTTACCTGGACCATCTCTGACACCTCCCTCCCCTTCCTAGACCTCTCCATCTCCATTAACGATGATCGACTTGACACCGACATTTTTTACAAACCCACCAACTCCCACAGCTACCTGGATTACACCTCTTCCCTCCCTACCTCCTGCAAAAATGCCATCCTGTATTCCCAATTCCTCCGCCTCCGCTGTATCTGCTCCCAGGAGGACCAGTTTCACCACACAACACACCAGACAGCCTCCTTCTTTAGAGACCATAATTTCCC
>NC_057713.1:82770088-82811326 GCF_004010195.1 Chiloscyllium plagiosum | reverse complement strand
CAATCAACCACACCGCCCTGTGGCCCAACATTTCAACTCCCCCTCCCACTCAGCCGAGGACATGCAAGTCCTGGGCCTCCTTCACTGCCGCCAGACGCCTGGAGGAAGAACGCCTCGGAACACTTCAACCCCAGGGCATCAATGTGGACTTCAACAGTTTCCTCATTTCCCCTTCCCCCACCTCACCCCAGTTCCAAACATCCAGCTCAGCACTGTCCCCATGACTTGTCTTACCTGCCTATATTCCTTTCCACTCCACCCTCCTCCCTGACCTATCACCTTCATCCCCTCTCCCACTCACCTATTGTACTCTATGCTACTTTCTCCCCACCCCCACCCTCCTCTCATTTATCTCTCCACCCTGCAGGCACTCTGCCTGTATTCCTGATGAAGGGCTTTTGCCCGAAACGTCGATTTTAATGCTCCTCGGATGCTGCCTGAACTGCTGTGCTTTTCCAGCACCACTCTAATCTAAACTCTGGTTTCCAGCATCTGCAGTCATTGTGCCTTTCTAATATGGTAAAAACAAAGAATATGGGGGATTGGGAGCCTGAGAGTGGGGAGTATTAGACGGGGTCAGACTAAGATGGAATGTAATGAGGTTTAAGTTAGGAATACTGTGAGGTATATGAATTCTCTGTAAATAAGTCTGGTAAATAGGGTTGGTAAGCTGTAGGCTCACAAATACATTTTTTGCATAAAAGAGATGTTTGAGAGTAGGTGGACTCTATTGCTCAAATGTGAAATTAATGTAAACATCATCAATGGATCTGCTGGACAAAGAGCCAGACTAAACAAAAGGTGAAAGGATAATATAACTGATGGTGACTTGTGGCCTTAAGTATCACAAATCAGACATTAGTATTGAGGCCTCATCATTAACAATCATAAACCAAAGTATGCTGTAGTCAAGAACAGAAAATATTCTCCAAAGTTTCTTCATTATCTACAGTTTTGACTGAAAAATGCCAAAATAATTTCAGCAGCTATGTCACAAAGCACAAAATTACACAAACTTGGTGTGGTGAAGGGGTTGCCATTGTTTGGGAGAGGTCAGGCACTATGCTGGTAAAAACAATGACTGCAGATGCTGGAAACCAGATTCTGGATTAGTGGTAATTTCAGCAGCTATGTCACAAAGCACAAAATTACACAAACTTGGTGTGGTGAAGGGGTTGCCATTGTTTGGGGGAGGTCAGGCACTGTGCTGTTATGGTGTAGATACTGTAAAGATTCCTCACACAGGCACCAGGTTCTTGCAGGCAAAGACGAATGTGCTTACCTCCAAAACTATGGAAGGGGAGCTTCCAGCTTCCCTGATACTTAGAGAAATCTGCCCAGCTGCTGTGAAATTTCAAACCTGACCATCTCAATATCATTTTTAACATTCCAACTCACCTTCTTGGATCAGGTCACCCTAGCGGCCAGTCCCAGTGCAGGGAGAAAGAATAAAACCAAGATAAAAGGTTTTTGTAAACTTACTCAACATTAAAATTGCTCACGAGGCTATGCCCAAAAACCAGCAATATTCATTTCTTCATTTCTCTTCCTCCTGAGCGACTTATCTCACTTTAATTCCACTCTCAGATAAATACACTTCTTGTCAGCTATGTATGAAGCACTCAAGCCAAATGAAACTTTGCTGAAGGTAGTGCTAGCAGATTTCGGAAGTACAAAGCTTTAGTTATGCTCGAGGAATCAGAAACACACCACACTCTCAGCAGCTCTGCAGGAATGGTCAGGTTAATTATAGCCTAAGGTAGATTGCATTTAAACAAAAAGATTCTGTCTAGTGGTGATCCATGACTTTGTGTACATATCTCCAAGGGGAATTCAAGCTCTTTTTATAAAAATAATCATCGGCAATAGCTTACTCACAAACCACTCAACCACAGCAAACCTGTCCCCCATCCATTTCCCCCAACCCTGCAATTTAAGTGTTGTGTAGTTCAATTGTTCAGAAAATACCTCAAAACACTGCTACATCCCCCCACATCATGACTCTTCCTTTTCTTGGTCAAGAGTGAAATCATCAGCCCTTTACTTCTACTCTTCCCTTCTCACCATCCAAAGCCTTAAATACTTGCTGGCGATCACAGTCAAAACGTGTGGCGCTGGAAAAGCACAACCGGTTGGGCAGCATCCGAGAAGCAGGAGAGTCGACGTTTCAAGCATAATCTCTTCATCAAGATTGCACATTCCTGATGAAGAGCTTATGCTCGAAACGTCGACTGTCCTGCTCCTAGTGTGCTGTCTGACCGACTGCACTTTTCTAGCACCACATGTTTTAGCCTTCGAGAGTGGAGTGTTTGAAAGTTCATAAGCTTCTGAGTGAAAACAATTCTCACCTTTGTCCTAAGTGGCTTTCCCCTTATTTTAAATTGTACCTCTGGTGCTTGAACTCCCCAACCAGGGAAATGTCTTATCTGCATCAGACCCATCTATCCTTTCAAGTATCTTGTAGGTTACAATGAGATCATAGTGAAACGAGTTTAGTTTGGGAAACCTGGTCAGTATGAATGAGTTGGATCAAAGGGTCTGTTTTTGTACTGTATGAATCCAAGACCTCTCATGCTTCAAAACTCTTGTGATTACAGATCCAGTTTGCCCAATCTCACTCCATTGTAACATCCCAGGAACAAGTCTAGTGAACCTTCTATCTATAGCAATAATATTCTACTTGAGGGGGTCATGACTGCACACAGTACTCCAAACATGCTTTCAATAATGGTCAGTTTTGTGGCTGACATGAAAGTTGGTGGATAATGAATAATGAGGAAGAATTACAGAGGATATAGAAGATTATAGATCAGCTTGAAAATTTGGCTGAGAAATGGCAGGTGGAGTTCAAACCAGAAAATGTGAGGTGATGCATTTTGGGAGCTCAAATGCAACAGAAAATTATACAGTAATTGGCCAGATCCTTAGTAGCATTGGTATATAGGTGGACCTTGGTGTGCAAGTCCATACTCCCTGAAAGTGGCAGTACAAGTGGATAAAGTGGTGAAGAAGATGTATAGTGTGCTTGCCTTCATCGTTCGGGATATTGAATATAAACACTGGCAAGTCATATTGCAATTATACAAGACTTTGGTCAGGTTATAGTTGGGAGCATTGTGTGCAGTTCTGGTTGTTGCTCTATACGAAGAATGTGGAAATTTTGGAGAGGGTGCAGAAAAGGATGTTGCCCGAATTGGACTGTATCAGCTATATATATATTAAAAAAAAAAGAGGTTGGGGAAACTTGAATTGTTTTCACTAGAATGTCGGAGGCTGAGGAGTGGTCTAATAGAAGTATATACAATTATGAGGGATATAATAGGGTGGATAGTTGGGCTCTGTTCCCCAGGGTGGAAATGTTAAATACCAGATGGCAAAGGTTTAAGGTGAGAGGGGCAAGTTCAAAGGCAATGTGCAAAGAAAGTTTTGTTTCAAACACAGAGGGTAGTAGATACCTGGAGAAAGTAAGGACTGCAGATGCTGGAGAGTCAGAGTCAAAAAGTATGGCGCGCTAGAAAAACATAGCAGGTCAGGCAGCATCCAAGGAGCAGGAGAGTCGATGTTGCGGGCAAAAGCCCTTCATCAGGAACATGAAGGTCTTATGCCCGAAACGTCGACTCTCCTGCACCTGAAACACTCTGCCAGGAGAGGTGGTAGAAGCAGATACTATAGTGAAGGTAAAGAGGCATTTAGATAGATACATGAACAGGCAGAGAATAGAGTGATACCGACCATGTGCAGGCAGATAGAATTAGTTCAGAATAGTATCACAGTCAGCACAGATATAGCGGAACAAAGAGCCTGTTCCTGTGCTGTAATTCTATGTTGTACCTTGCTCATTCATTTAATAAATTAGTTGATTAGGCTACTTAGGTTCCTTTGTACATATATACTTGTTAATCTCTTATCATTTAAGAAACACTCTACACATCTGCTCCTCTTACCAAATGTTTTTCTACATCACATTCCATCTACCATGCTTTCCCCCACTCACTGAGCCTGTCAAAGTTCTCAGAAGCCACAATGCATTTTCCTGACAACACACATTCTCACCTAGCCGTGACTGATCCCCAAACATGGAAATATTACGTGGTCCCCACATATAAACCTTGATATATCTTGTAAACGATTGGAGCCAAGTACCGGTCCTTGTGCTACACAACTAATCAAAGCCTATTATTTATTCTTGCTTTCCATTTTCTATCTTTTTATAAATCCTAATTCATCTCAGTACAATATTTTCTATCCCATGTGCTTCAAATCTTGCTAACCAACTTTTGTGTGGGACTTTAAATAACAACAGGTTCATTGAACATGATTTCCCATTCATAAATTCATGCTATATAATCAGATCATTATTATCCAAGTGCACCTTTATCAGATCCTTTATAACAGATTTAAACATTACATCTTTTTGTGGTAGGGTTTCTAACTCTGAGCCTGGAGACCAGTGTAAATGTCCCAGAAGCATACTAGTAACATATTTGAACCAGTTAATTAGAAAATATCATAAATTCTAGCATTTTCCCTACTACTGATGCAAGGTTAACAAGTCTGTAGTTCCCCATTTTCTCTCTCCCGCCCTTCTTAAATGATGGAGTGACATTTGTTACTTTTCAATTTATAGGAACTTTTCCAGAATCCACAATATTGGAGGAAGGTCATCAATGCATCTACTATCGCTATAGCTACCTATTTTTTTGGTGTGCTGATGGAATGCATAGTTGCTGCAAACTATGTAATAATTCTTTAATGATTATCTATTGTTTATCCATCAAATTTGTTAATATATTTTCCTAATCTACTTCAGTCAACTTGGTCCTCACGACTTCATAACATTCTTTGCTTAAATTTAAACCCTGGCTTAAGATTGAACTACCTCACTTAAAAACTTAATGTAATATTCTATTGGAATATGCTCACCCATCACCAAAAGTTCTTTAACAACAGATTAGTCATCTAGACCTTTTTCAATATATAATACAAGGTGTACAATAGTCCATTCCCTGATATACCATTCTAGAAAACGATCCCTAACACAGTCCAGAAACTCATCCTCCAAAGAATTGGTGCTCATTAGTTTTACCCAGGTAAATGTAAATTGAAGTCTCCAATGATTACTGTATTAACCAACCTACATGATTCTCTAATCTCCTCATTAATACCATGCCCAATGCTAGCACTAATGTTTTGTGGCCTACAAACAAATCCAATGTATGTCCTTTGCTGCCTTGCTGTTTTTTAGCTCCATTTGGTTCCAATCAGAGCTCTTACTTTAAGACTGAAAAGATCCCATCCCTTATAATCAGTGCAACACCACCCATTTTTCCCTTTTGCCTGTCCTTCCTAAATATTGACCATTCTTGAATAATCATTTCAATTCTCCATTTTGCCTCCATTCTGACCTCTGTGTTCATGCCCTGGAGTAATGGTCTAATGAAACTGAATGCAAGCTTTTGAAAGAGCACCCTCATCTTTTGACTCATCTCACTTCAGTCTGCTGAACTCACTACTGCATTCAACTATTTTAGGCAGCAACTCCTGTCTCTATTCTGATTCATGCTTTTCTTTTACGCAATCAGATTTTTTTTTAAATTACTTCTTTTTTATTCTTTCACCTTGTCTTCAGATGCCTGTCATCCAGCCATGTGAAAATATGAACAAGGAGAAGGAGTCCCTCTGATCCTGATCAGCCATCTAATAAGATCAAGGTCTATCTGATCATAGAATCACGGAACCCTACAGTGTGGAAGCAGGCCATTCGGTCTATCGAGTCCACACTGACCCTCTGAAGAGCATCCCACCCAGACCCAAACTCTACCCCTTCCCCATAACGCTGCATTTCCCATGGCTAGTCCATCTAATTTATAAATCCCTGGACATTATGGGCAATTTAACATGGGCAATTCACCTAACCTGCACATCTTTGGACTGTGGGAGGAAACTGGAGCACCTGAAGGGAGCCCAAGCAGACACAGGGAGAAAATGCAAACTCTACACAGACAGTCACCCAAGGCTGTAATTGAACCTGAGTCCCTGACACTGAGAGGCAACAGTCCTAACCACTGGGCAACCATGCCGCTCAGTCCACGTTTCTACCTACTCTGGATAACCTTTCACCTTCTCATTTAATAAGAACCTGTCCAGACTCCCTTAAAAATATTCAAAGGCTCTGCGTACAACAGCTTTTCAGGAAGACATTTCAAAAGCCTCACAACCTCAAAGAAAATTCCCCTCACCTCTATTTTAACTGAGCAAACTTTATTTTTAAACCGTTACTTCTAGTAATTGATTCTTTGAAAAGAAAAATCATCCTCTTCCCATTAAATTGTCAAGATCCTTCAGGATCTTATATGTTTCAATCAATTCACCTGTTGCTCTAAATTCCAACGGATACAAGCCTAGCATGTGCAACAGTCATAAATTAGACTGGTAAATCCTCTCTGCACTGCTTCCAGTGCACTTACATCCTTCCTTAAATAAAGTGATCAATACTGTATACAGTATTCCAGATGTATCATCACCAATGCCCTGCATAATTGAACATTTGTATTCAGTTCACCTTGCAACAAATGTTTTATCATTTTCTGTACCTTCATACTAATCTTTTGTGATTCATACAGTAGGTCACTCACATCTCTTTGCATCTCCAAACTCTGTAAGCTCTCACTATTTAGATAGGTTTTTGTTTACCTCTTCCTGTAAAGTGGTTGATTCCACATTTTCCCACAGCATTAAGACCTTAAGTTGAGATTAAAGCTATAAGCAGTTAAGGTTGCAATACTGATTCCTGTAGCATACAACTTATTAGTATTTGTCAACCTGAAGATGATCCATTTTTGCCTACTCTCTGCTTCCTGTTAGCTGGCCAATATTTTATCCAATGCAAAATGCTACCCCTGTACCATAAGCTTTTGTTTTCCACAAAAACCTTTGATGTGTTCCTTTATTAAGTGCCTTCTGGAAATCTAAGTATAGGACATCCACTGGTTCCCTTATATCCACAGCAAGTCTATCTTCTTAAATAGCTCAAATAGATTGGTCAAACATGCTTCAACTTTCACAAAGACATGTCAGTTCTGGTTTCCTTGAACTTATCTAATTGCCCTGCTATAATATCTTTAATATCTTCAACATTTTCCTCAAGTCATAGAAATGTACAGCACGGAAACAGACCCTTCGGTCCAACCCATCCATGCCAACCAGATATCCCAACCCAATCTAGTCCCACCTGCCAGCACCTTGCCCATATCCCTCCAAACCCTTCCTTTTCATGTACCTATCCAAATGCCTTTTACATGTTGCAATTGTCCTAGCCTCCACCACATCCTCTGGCAGCTCATTCCATACACGTACCACCCTCTGGTGAAGAGGTTGCCCCTTAGGTCTCTTGAATATCTTTCCTCTCTCACCCCAAACCTATGCCCTCTAGCTCTGCACTCCCCCACCCCAGGGAAAAGACTTTGATTATTTATCATATCCGTGCCTGTCATGATTTTGTAAACCTCGATAAAGGTGCCCCTCAGCCTCCAACGCTCCAGGGAGAACAGCCCCAGCCTGTTCGGACTCTCCCTGTAGTTCAAATCCTCCAACTGTCAACATCCTTGTAAATCTTATCTGAACCCTTTCAAGTTTCACAACATCCTTCCAATAGGAAGGAGACCAGAATTGCACGCAATATTCCAACAGTGGCCTTACCAATGTCCTATACAGCCGCAACATGACCTCCCAACTCCTGTACTCAAAACTCTGACCAATAAAGGAAAGCATACCAAACGCCTTCTTCACTATCCTATCTACCTGCGACTCCCCTTTCAAGGAGCTATGAACCTGCACTCCAAGGTCTCTTTGTTCAGCAACACTCCCTAGGACCTTACCATTAGTGTATAAGTCCTGCTAAAATTTGCTTTCCCAAAATGCAGCACCTCGCATTTATCTGAATTAAATTCCATCTCCACTTCTCAGCACATTGGCCCATCTGATCAAGATCCCATTGTAATCTGAGGTAACCTTCTTCGCTGTCCACTGCACCTCCAATTTTGGTGTCATCTGCAAATGTACTAACTACCTCTTATGCTCACATCCAAATCATTTATATAAATGATGAAAAGTGGACCCAGCATTAATCTATGTGGCACTTCACTGGTCACAGGCCTCCAGTCTGAAAAACAACCCTCCACCACCCTTCTGTCTTCTACCTTTGAGCCAGTTCTGTATCCTAGTCAGGTGTTAAGCTAAACTAACCTGTAGTTCCTGCTTTCAATCTCCTCCCCTCTTTGAATAAACCAATTGAATTTGCTATCCTCCAATCTAATTGGACTTTCCTTGCATTCAGTGAGTTTTGGGAAATTTAATCCAATGTATCAGTAATCTCACCAGCTGATTCTTTGAAGATTCCTATAATAAAATCCAACAGGACCCTGGCACTTGATAAACCACAGCTCAAATTACGTGCTCAGTATCACTTCTGTGGTGATTGCAATTTTCCTGAGTTTTTAACCTTCCTTCCTGATTATTAGCTGCTCCTGAGGTGTTACTTACATCGCTTATAACACAGGCCAATGCAAAATAAATTTCTAATTAATCTACCATCTCATTTTCCTGACACATTTTAGAGAGGTCCAACACTCATTGTTAACTCATTCCTTCACGATTTATAGAAACTCTTAGAACCTCTTTTTATTTTCCTCTCATTAACCACCACTAGGAGAAAGTGAGGACTGCAGATGCTGGAGATCAGAGTTGAAAAGTGTGGTGCTGGAAAGTGCAGCAGATCAGGCAGCATTTAATAGCAGGAAAATCAATGTTTTGGGCTTATGCCATAAAAAGACACGACCCAATATCATTAGTATCCTTACATACAGATGAGGGAGGACACCACTTTGACTGGGACAACACATCCATCCTAGGACAAGCCAAACTGAGCCATGCGTGAGAATTCCTAGAAGCATGGCACTCTAACTGCTACTCAATCAACAAATACATTGTCTTGGACCACATCCACCATCCCCTGAGAAAAAGAACCAGAAATAACACCACCAACTCAAGGAAACCTAAACACAAACAGAAAGCAGGGCATAACACCAGTGCTTCACCAGAAGCTCACTGACTATGTTACCTAGTATGGTAACGAAACTTCTGAACATGAACTTTCCAGCTCAGCAAGCAAACTTACATCCAGAACCTCAACCTGACCTACAAATCTTCTCAAAACTCGCTAACAACTTCACAATGTTCGTTGAACTTGCTACAGTTAACTGTGATGGACTTTTATTCACAATTTAGTATTGTTTAAAAGTCTGACATCCTTTGTAAAAAAGAATAAATGACCATACGAGAGTTTACATAGGGGGAGTTCATTTGGCCCATCATGTCTATGCTAATCCTCTAAAAGAGCAATGTGCCTAGTCTTATTTCCCTGCAACTTCTTCCTTTTCAGATAAATACCCATTTCCTTTCAGAAGGCCCAAACTGACTCTGCTACCACCATATGGTCATTCAGTTCACTCGAGACTGAATATGACTTTCTTCCCTTATGTCACCATCGTTTTTTTGCCAATTCTCTTTGCCCTCCAATTCCTGATCGCTCCCCCAACATGAACAGTTTCTCCCTGTCTACTCTGAACAGATGATAATTGCAAATATCTCTATCGATCTATATGCTCCCTAATAATGCTTCAAACACAGTCCTGAATTCACAACCACAACAGACAGTGGTTTATCACAGGCTCCAATGCCAGGACAAAATGAGAGTCCCAAGCCCATTGGCCGGCAGCTATTTCACCAAATGCAACCAATAACTTGATCACATCAAGGTAGCTCCCCCCTGGCCTAGCTCAGTGAGCGGTTAACAATTCCAGAGCCTCAAGTGCCTCACTTTGAGATGAAGCAGTCTTGGGGATGGTGAAGGCACACTGATGGAGTTCTGAGAAAATTCCAAGGGTGGAAGAGCCTTCAGAACAGAGGAGAAAGTCCTCTGGCAGGGGGAATTGTTCAGGTGTGGGGGATGGAGGTGGTGTTGGCTTTCCCTTCACGCAGTCCTTTGATGGGTTCCAGAGCCTACAGTACATACCCACCCCAGGTTGCAGCTAGCCTAGCTCCATGGATAGAGAGGTCTCTGCACCAGGCAGGCCTGAAGAGTAGACTCTAGTCTGTGCAGTTTACTGCTCTTAGTCTCAGCTGAATGGCTTTGGTTGCTGCTCAGCAATTGAGTACACACAAGTAACTGTTTACATGTCCACATAGGTGCAGCAATTTTTTTTCTTTTAAAATTTAACATTTATTTTCCCAGCTGCACATTTCCTCAGAAAAGGTTTGCAATAACCCAGATAAGGCAGGATGATGCTTCACTTGGAGTAGGAAGGACAGGTTTAAAAGCCAACACCAAACATCACAGTTTAACATGACAGTTTTCTAAGCCATGAAGCACTATAGTATAGAATTAAAATCAAAATCAACACTAATATTAACTAAGGTGTGCAGTTTAGAAGGCAGTCACAAAGAACCCACTTATGTATGACCAACTGAAGATTGTGGTATGGAAAGAGGATAAGAGTGGTGAACATTAACACACCATATACAATTAGTTCAGTTACTGAAATCCAATATTGTCCTGATGTGACATTAGTCCCTGACAATGATAGACAATGAATTAATGAACAATGGGGTCAATGGCTTTTCAGCCTCTTGAGCCTGTTCCACCATTCAGTCATAGCATGGCTTTTTCAAAACCTCAATCCCATTTATCCATCTTTACCCGATACCCTTAGATAATGAAAACCTATCAGTCATACTCTTGAAACATTCAATCACCACAGCCATATGCTGGGGGGAGTAAGCCCTAATGTATCCAAGTGTACAATGTCCTGCGGAAATGAAGCACATTTTGTAAGCATTCCATAAATCTGTAACTTTCCAAATCACGACTTACTTCTGCTATTCCATCCTTAAACGTTTCACCGTAGCTGCTGTCAGGTGTGCTGCGCTGGTCGTCTTTGAGGTAGTTGGTGTGTGTGACAGTGAACACTTCATACTGGTTGCTGCCAAGGTTCTGTTCAAAGATCACCCCTCTCTGTTCATCGCTCTCGGCTCTGCTATAGTGCACAGTGGGAGTCATTGCCCCTGAGTAGCTGGTAGAGTAACCCTCCGTTTTGATGCTGACCACTGCTACCCCTGCCACTGACACAGGCGCATTCTCAGCTGGATTTGCAGCAAAAGGCTCCCGCTTTGAGGCTTCCAGATGCTCCGGATGTAAAGACAGGTTCACTGGGAGGGACTTAAGAACTTGCACCCGATTGTCATGTACTTCTAGATCGTTCTGACTATCAGCTGACGCAAGGCAATTTCTGATAAATCAAGACACAGGGAAAGAAATGCCATCAGAAGACAAACATTGAAACTAATCCAAACAAAATAACTTAACCTATGCTTACTTAACATGGGGTGGCAGTGACAGAATAAGTTTGCATTCTTAGTTAACCACTTCATTTCATTTAGAAGTTATGCACATGCACAGGCTTTTCTTTGTTGCTTTCTCTAAACTTGTCAACTTGATCTCCAACTCTTAGCCAATGATTTAAGTTTATCCATTGAGTAACTGAGTTACAACTAGAAAGGTCCCAAGTTCAGTCCTTGGTCGGTGTCAAGTTAGTTGGAGTAGTGGCGCTTGGCACCCATGGTTTGGGAAGTAAACAATAACGAGAGACCACAGGAGTGCTCATGTTTGATGCCCAGTTAATGACTCCAGTGAGAATCGCAGTCAAGGATGAGGCTGGACTGGGGTTTGACTGCAATACTCACCCAGTCTTGCCTCTCAAGTAGTTAGTCCTCACTTCCAAAACCCAACTAACCATTAACAACAATGGGAAAGAGAGTGAAAAGAACATTGCTACATTTTTTTTTTTCACAGCACTTACTTGTATCACGTTCTCTACTATAAACCAGCTTCTTAATCTCCTCATATCCCTCCAACTTCACCTCAAAGGACTGGCAATCTGATTCCCACCTGGTTGTCGCTATTTAATACATAAAGTTCCAGACTGGGAAGTGAATTTGGTACCTAATTAGCTTCCCCTCCCAAATCTATCCCCAGATTTCTTGAAATTCCTCCAATCATGTTTCCATCTTTACCACAGAAGTGAAACAGCTCCCAATAAAGTTATTATTGACATCCTATTTGGCTCTGACAAATACAAACTTTCTCTCCTCATCCTTCTTAGCCTGTTCCAGTCTTTGACGCAGTTGACTTGGCTCAGTGGTTGGCCCTGCTGCCTCACAGCGCCAGTGACCCGGGTTCGATTCCAGCCTCGGTCAACTGTCTGTGTGGAGTTGGACAATCTCCCTGTGTCTGTGTGGGTTTCCTCCGGGTGCTCCAGTTTCCTCCCACAATCCAAAGATGTGCAGGTTAGGTGAATTGGCCGTGCTAAATTTCCCATTGTTTAGGGGTAAATATAGGATAATAGGGTAGGGGAATGGGTCAGTATGGACATATTGGGCCGAAGGGCCTGTTTCCACACTGTAGGGATTCTGTGGAAGACTTCATCTTCTTCCAATGCTTCTCACAGTTGTCTAACTTGGTGAATCTGCTCTCACAAGTTTTAAATTGTATTTATCTCATTGTAGCCAGAGAATCATTTGCAATGGCTTCTCTTCTCACACCCACACTTGTCACCCTCAAGGAGGTTTTTTTATTTTCTCATGGAACACTGGCAGGCCAGCATTTATTACCCAATCTAGTTACTGTTGAGTAGGTATTGGTGAGCTGCCTTCTTGAGCTGCTGCCTTCCATATGCTGTAGGTAGACCCAAAGGGAATTCTTTAAAATTCATTCATGGGACGAAGGCCCCACTGGTTAGGACAGCATTTATTACAGATTCCTAACTGCCCAGAGGGCAATTAATAGCCAACCACATTGCTGTGGAGTCACTTGTAGGCTAGACCAGGATAAGGATGGCAGTTTCTTTCTCTAAAGGACATAAGTGAACCAGATTTTTCTTGAATTCAAATCCCACCATCTGCCTTGGTGGATTTTGAACACAGGTACCAAGAACATTAGCTGGGTCTCTGGATTAACAGTCCAGTGATAATATCATGAAGCCTACAAAGCCTTAGCTCTCTTTTATTTTTCATCTACCTCGTCCTGCCTCTCAGTAATGGTATCCAAGAGCACAGAGTGGGTTTTCTTATGCACATTGACAACACCACCACTCGAATCTCCCACTATGGCTAGTTGAGGGTTGCAAACTCTGGCTGAACAGAATATAGACCATAGAATACTACAGCACAGGAATAGACCCTTTGGCCCACCATGTCTGCACCATTCTAAACCAATCCCATCTGCCACTATTCCCTGCCTGGTCAGATGTCTATATAAATGTTCCTCCTTAAAGGGACAACACTGGCTAGTCTCCAGTCTTCTGGGACCTCATCTTTGGATAACGAGATTACAAAGATTTCTGTTTAGGCCCCAGCAGTGGTTCCGCCCTTGACTTCTTAGTATCCTGGAATAGATCCCACCAACCCTGGGGACTTACCTATCTGAAAGCTTTTCAAGACACCCAACACCACCTCCTTCTAATTATCAACATGCCCCAGAATATCAACTTACCCCTCCCTAAGCTTACCAAGTGCATGTCCTTTTCCTTGGTGAATACCGATGTAAAGTAATCACTTCTTTGGAATCGACACATAATTTCCCTCCTTTTTCCAGGAGTGGACCTGCCTCTTCCCTAGCTACCCTCTTAGTCCTAATATACATTTAAAATGCCTTGGGATTCTCTTTAACCCTGCTTGCCAAGGACATTTCCCATCTCCTAAAGTTCTTTCCTGATTCTTTTAAATTCCTCAAAGACCTTGTGTACTTTCAGTTTCTTAAACTTTACGTATGTTTCTTTTCTCTTTTTGATTAAACTTTCAATATCTCTTGTCATCCAATGTTCCTGAATTCTGCCTGCCTTGTCTTTGATATTCATAGGAACATGATGGTCCTGAAAGCTGATCAACCAGCTTTTAAAAGACTCCCATATGGCAGTTGTGAATTTACCTTCAAACAGCCACCCCCAATTTAATTTCTCCAGTTCCTGCCTTGTATTCGTAATTAGCCTTCCTCCAATTTAGCACTTTCAGCCGAGAACTAGTCTTATGCTTATCCATAACTATCTTAAAACTTACTGCGTATGATCACTGTTCCCAAAATGCGATACTTCCCCCCCCCCCGAAACTGAATGCTTCAAGAAATGTCATCACATGTCTTTGCACCTTCAACATCAGCTCCTACCATTGGCCAGTCAATGTCAATGATTATGAACAGCGTTTTAACATGTCCTGGTCTTAACTTTTAAAAATATGGCTATCCTAACGTCTTGCAATGATGAAGCAGCTGCACATCTGTAGGACTACACGAGTGCAATCACTCCAAATTTCATTTGATACTTTGGAGCATTTTCATTCCCCTTCATATCAGCGAGATCCTTACAGGTCAGCAATTATGTTCTCTAGCCTGTCTGTTGTCAGAAAAAAATTATACTTTGTAATGTGGAATATTTTGGGAATAATCATGCATTGTTTGGCACCAGTTTGACTCCAGGAAAATTACATTGCTAAAATAGAGACCAGAGACTCAATCTGAAATCTAGAAATCCGATTTTCCCATTGGAATTGTAGAGATCTACAGCACAGAGAAAAGTTCTTCAGCCCATTGAGTCTGCGCCAGCCAAAAGCAAGTACTGAACTATTCTAATCCCAAAGTTTATGTGCATTTGTGGTCTATTGAGTTTGTCCAATTTAAACAAAAAAAAATGACCAATGGGTCCTCAAGCCTGCTCTTCCATTCAATGTGTTAGTGAACCTTCAGCATCAACTCCTTTCTGTTCCCCATATCCCTTAATTCCCCCAAATGATCGAAAATCTGTCACAGCTCTGTAGGTCAGTGCATGAGATATGGATTTACAAGTTTTTTAAATGATTAGTGACAGCCAGGGCAGGGATGTTCAGCATTTTGTCTCGATTGATTTCACAATGCAGTTACGCACCTCTAAATCCAGAAGAAAGCTTCGGTTCCCATTTTGAGGCACTTTCACCAGGCAACAGTATTACCCAGATGTGCACACCAAATAAGGCCAATATTGTGTGTAATGATACAAGTGTATGAGTAGAAATAATTAGAAAAGTAAAATTGCACTATACTTATTCGGAATTTATTTTGGAAGGAATTCCATTGAATATTGGTGATTGGGAGTGCCACTGAACTAGTAACCAAGAGCCCAGGCTATAGATCTGCAGACGTTGTTTCAAATCCCACACAGCCAGCAGTGGAATTACTCAAATCAGTTAACAGATGTGGAATCAAAAGCTAATCTCAGTAATGGTGACCATGAAACCATAGTCAATTATTGTAAAATTCTATCTGGTTCACTCATACGCTGTAGGGAAGGAAATCTGCATCCTTAACCTGGTCTAGATTACAAATCTGACTCCAGACACATTGCAATGTGGTTAACTCTGAACTGCCCTTTGCAACAGCTACTGGTTCAAGGGAAATTACAGATGAGCAATTAATGCTGGCCTCGACAGCAATGCCTACATTCCATGAAAGAACGAAGAAAACATAACACAGGTAATTGTAATCAGAAATCGTCCATTTTCAAACTTCCAAATTGAGTTCTGAAGGATGATATCTGCCTTGAATTCTGTCACTCTCTTCAGATGCTGCCAGGCCTGTTGTGTTTCTGCAGTATGTGTTGCTTTGATTTTAGTAGAACCTATTAGCTCATTGCACTTTTATTGATTAAAGCAGATGATTTTTTGGGAACCAATCATTTGCTTCCAATTTTAACCACCACATTAAATGAAAGAATGTATTGCAAAGCAAATTACTTATCTCAGTCTTAGTTTTATTCACATCTTGATGATAAAACTTCTCTAGAGATAAAGATAAAGTAAGTGTGAATGGGCCTACTAAATGCATTACTTTGCATTAATGCTGATCTTTTGTTTGACTGAAGGCATTAATATCCTTTAAATCATTAACAGATTACCACAGTAAGCAGGATATTCACGTAATTTGAATAACAAAGTGGTAATTTTGTAGGCAGTGTTGGAAGGAACCTATTAAATACTGTCTACATTCTCTGCATTCATTTTACTTCATACACGGCTATTTTTACCAGGGGAAATGGAATGAATCAGATACATTAGCTGCTCGTCTGACATTCAATGAGTAGATGCATTAGGTACGCATATGAAAAAAGTAATCGACAATCTATCTCTGTCTTTTAAGGAAAGAAATTCCAATGACTCCAGATAGGCAATCCCCTTATTTTAAAAACTATAATCCCTATTTATAGATTCGCTCACATGAGGAGACATTCTTTCCACATCTACCTGGTCAAGTCCTCTCAGGATCTTATATTTTTAAATTAAGTTACCTCAGAGTCATAAAAGCCATAAAACCTAACCTCTCACTGTGTAGTTTTACTTTACACAATCCTGAACTTCAGTTCACTGAACTTTTTTTAAGTTTTTGCACTTTGAAGAAATATATAGCTTCTGTAAGTCTTGCAATAGATCTTTAAAGACTATCCATTGCCCACGTACAGTCATGCCTTTTTGTATATGTTTTCCGAATCTAATTCAGTCAATTGTGCCTCATGCTTTTATTTATCCCCTTAGTCAAATTTAACACCCTTGCATCAGAATGAAAAACAATGAGGTTTTTCACTTTGGTAGGAGACATAGATGTGCAGAGCATTTCTTAAATGGAGAGAGGTTAGAAAGTATAGATATACAAAGGGGCCTAGGTGGTCTTGACCAACTTCCCTCATTCCTGAAGAAAGGCTAATGCCCGAAACGTCGATTCTCCTGTTCCCTAGATGCTGCCTGACCTGCTGCGCTTTTCCAGCAACACATTTCCACCTCCCCAATAAATCACTAAGGGCTAACATGCAGGTGCAGCAGAGTATTAGCAAGGTTAATGGAATGTTCACCTTTACTGCAACAGGCTTTGAAGACAGGAGGTCTTGCTTAGGTTGGAGAAGAACTTGGATAGACCACACCTTAAGTATTGTGTGCAGTGTTGGTTTTCTCATCTCGGAAAAGATACTATTGCCAAAGATGGAGAGCAACAAAAGTTCACTCGTCTTGTTCTGAAGGTGATAGCAAAGTCCTCTGAAGAGAGATTGGCAAAGTGGGCTTGTATTCTCAAGAGTTTCAAAACTTTTCAAACTTCCAAAATATTTAAAAAAGATAGACAGGATAGATGCAGATGAGGTATTGCCCCTGGTTGGGGAGTCTAGATTCAGGGATACAATTAAAAAGGGAGATGGCACTTAGATCGGAGATGAGGTGGGTTTTTTTATACTCAGAGGTTGTGATCCTTTGGAATTCTCCACCCAAGAGGGCTGTGGAAGTTTAGTCTTTGAATATGTTCAAGGTAGTCATTGTTGGTTGCCTGATTACCAGTGACACACAGGGTTATGGCGATGGGGTAAGTAAAAGGCACTGAAGTGTTCAATCAGCCATGATCATATTGAATGGTGGAGCAAGTTCAATACATTGAATGGCCTACTCCTGTTTCAATCTTATATAGACCAATAAAGTATTGGCTTTGAGTTAAAGCCCATTTAGCAAGCTGAATCCAGTTGGAATGGGAAAGGAAACTGCAGTCAAATCAAGTCGTCATTGTCTTACCAGACCATAGGGCTGCTTGCTCATTAGAGACAGATGACAGATGATGATTTAATCTGAGGGCCACCACACCTCAGGAGAGTGCTCATAGTAACCTCAGTCAGTGTGGGAGTTCACATCAGCATCACACCGGGGTTCTCAAACCAACCCCGTCCAGCCAACTGAGCTAAATCTGGATAGTGACAAGCTTCTTGAGTATTGTTGGAACTCCACCCATCCAGGCAAGCAGGGAATATTCCACCACACTCCTGACTTGTGGCTTGTAGATGGTGGGCAGGATCTGGGAATTCAGGAGGTGATTTACTTGCGGTAGCATTCCTAGCCTCTGACCTGCTTTTGTAATAAGTTAAATTTTGGTGGTAGCCAGATTTGCACAGTTCACCGATCAGCTGATAGTTATAGGAGGGGAGATTCCCCTTCGTATGAAAGGTAAAGAGAGTGAACAGTTATGGAGCAATCTAGTCAAACACCTGGTCATGTGAGTGCACTTTGAAGAAAGCCTCCTCTTCTGTGAAGGGAAGAAATTTCCATTATTAAGTGTGGAATGATGGTTCACTGTGAAAACCACAGTATACACCTCACCCTGTTCACTGTTCTCAGTCCTCTGTGAGATAGAAAAGTCTTATTCACCATAAAAGATAATACAATGCCTAATGTTGGTATCAACGTATTAGTAAAAGCTTGACTGTATTTCATTTGAGTTGTTGCAGGGAAGGGACACTGGCCTGCACTTCTCACTCTCCCTGTTGATACCATTATGTTGGTCTGATCTGCAATAGTCTCACACTAGGCTGAGTCATACGATACACTTGGGCATTTTCCTATATTTGAATATGCTGTACTCTCTGTGAATCATGAGCAACCCCTCTTATGCAGCTGCACAAAACCTTTCTGGATAGTGGAGGATAGCAATATATTCAGACAAGCAACATTTTCAAAGAGATGCTCACTTCCGTCTTTCCAAACAGTACTAGGCACCACTGGAACCTTGACCAGGAATTCATAATGCCACCAATTCATCCTTCCCTACCCAACCCTTATCCCGCTTCACATACTCACATAGTCACCAAACCAAAATGATTGCAAATAAATATACCTTTTTTCTTGGTCATCTGGTGCATCAGCTGCTTTACCAATTGGCATGTGTCTCTTGTCCCGAGGGACCTAGAACAACAGAACAAAATCCATGTATATAGTAACTGGGGGGAGTGTTCTGGAAGGGAAGACTGAATGGAAATGAGTAACTAGTATTTATTAACATTCAGACCTTGTAGTAATCGTACAACAATCCTAAGGCGGCAGCACTGTCTTCATCTCCATTGATGCTCATCATCGCTTTTGTGGCAGCTGTCAAGGGGTTTTCGAGGTATGACTTCCAGGCCTCATCTTCACTTGTGTACGCACGTCTGGGATGGAGGTTTGTGTCATTCTGTAATACTACCACCAAGCGCTTACTGCAGACAAAATAAAAAATCAGCTCAATTGCTGTTCACTTTATCATATTGTGTACACGGTAAGAGAGTGCAGTGGTTATAATAATAGACCCCCAACCAGAGGTCACAATATCAAATTGTAGGATAACAAGTTGTGGAAATGACTTCAAAAAATATAGTCATTTTGAATATTGGCACCAGAGAAAGCATAAAAAAAATCAGTACAAAGCCTGCTGGGTTATTTTAAAAGCGATCGCTGCTACCCAATCTGACTCAGACACGATTCCGAACAAACTACTCAGTTGCAAAACCAAATGCATCACCTTCTCAGGGTAACTGGAGGCCAACAATAAAGCATAGTCTTATCACCACAATCACATCCTAAGAACAAACATGTTAAAGATAGTGTAATTGAAATTTGTCTTTAAATAAGCCTTGTAATGGAAGTGAACAATATTGGGCACACCACATACAGAGACGCCGATAAGACAGTGGCTAATTTGCACTCCTGCTTAAGGAATTGTTCAATCGTAGCAACATTGTATATCGTGGGAACAATACTTCTTGAAATGGTTTACGGTGTGTATTAGTGAGACTGGGCTTGTTCACAGAATTAGTTGCCAACACAAAAACATAGATACTGGAGGTATAATGTGACGACACTTGTAGTAGTGCCCAAAACAAAATTTGAAGAAATCCAGATCAGATATGACTATGAAATTGGGCTTGATCATGCCCATTATAAATGACAGGTGCCCTAGCCTGATCAATTTGGTCTCCATTGTATGTGCATATGTTTCTGCCATGAAATGTGCCAGACAACAGATTGAAGGCATCAGTGGCACATTGTAAAGCTCAGTAAACATGTGCAGGTGTGGTCAGAGTACAATACCAATGCAGCTGCTATTTTGGAGCTCTAAGTCCAAGCTGAACATGCATTAAGCATCAGGAAGAAACTCACCCTCTCCAAAGTTCGGGATTATCAACTACTGACAGCACACCTGCAGGCTGATTTCTTCTAGTTGTTACTGAAATTCTACAAAGAATAGCTTGGGCTGCAAATATGAAAAGGAAGATATGTGAAAAGCAGTGAAGGAAATCTATCCTGACCTCAAGGGTTCTGCACAAACCAGCTCCTGCCAGACACAGTGCCACTCCCTGCTTTACATCTTTGGGACAATGAGTAGAGGTCATGCAGAACTACACAAGTTGTCAGAAGAGGGAGGAACACAAGGGGAACAAGAGGAACATATAGAATTGGGAAAAAAATAAGAGGAAACCTGGATAGCCCTTTTCTATATGGGAGGAACATGAAGAACTACGAGTAAGATGCAAGTAATTATGATGCCAATTCCTCATTCTACAGAAGACCCACTTTTCCCCTTCTTACTGTTTCTGAATGTATTATCGGCCTGAAATTATAATAAAAGCCAAAGTAAGGTAATCATCTGAACCAAATTTATACATGAAATCATTACATAGTGCCTACAAGAGTACAGTGACTACACTTACACACTTCCCTAGGCAGAATAAACAAAAGAAGGATATTCTCAATGACCAGGGAGTCCAGAACTAGGGGTTACAGTCTAAGAATACAAGGTGAGCCATTTAGCACTGAGATGAGAAGAAATATCTTCACCCAAAGAATGGTAATCCTGTGGAGTTCTCGGCTTTGGAAGGGGTTAAGGCCAAAACATTGATTTTTTTCAAGTAGCAATTAGATATTGTTTTTAGGGATCAGAGGGTGTAAGAGAAAGTGGGAATCAGAATCTGAGTTGGATGTTCAGCCAAGATCGTGGTGACTGGCAGAGTGAGCGCCAAAGGCTGAATGGCCTACTCCTGCTCCTATTTTCTATGTTCTATGTTTCTAGTGCCTAGTTTCTGTGTGCCTTTTCTCATTCTCCAATTCTGTGCCAACCAACTGGCTGGGTAAAGGTGGCTGAGAAAAGTTTAATTTACCAGAATGATTTCAGTGGGGAGACTGCAGATGAGGAGGGAGATGGTGGGGAGATCTTGTAGGACACCCTCAAGCAGCTGTGGGCCTAGAACACCTAGCTTCAGAATGCACCACCACTGGTATGGGCTACAGTAAGGATAGTGCAAAAGTGGCAGGGGTGTGAGTACAAAGGCTATTTTCTTGGAGGAGCATGGTAGTCCAAATAGCTACCAAAGCTCCCTTTGGGTAGTATTGTACCATCATCAATACTCAAAATTAGTTGGAAGGGCAGATTGCTACACTACGTAGGAACACAGCAGTCCCCTTTGAAAACTGGCACCTGCGACCATGTTGGCAGCAGCAGCTTGAGACAGAGAGCTGGCATCACTTCGATTGTAGTAAGCTGACCCTGAGAGATTTCAGTCTGAGCTGCCACTGCAAGAGTCATTGAATCACAGAGATGTACAGCACAGAAACAGACCCATCAGTCCAACTTGTCCATGCCGACCAGATATCCTACCCAGTCTGGTCCCACCTGCCAGCACCCGGCCCATATCCCACCAAACCCTTCCTATTCATATACCTACCCAGATGCCTTTTAAATGTTGCAATTGTACCAACCTCCACCACATCCTCTGGCAGCTCATTCCACACACGCACCATCCTCTGCGTGAAAAACCTGCCCCTTAGGTCTCTTTTATATCTTGCTCCTCTCACCCGAAACCTACATCCTCTACTTCTGGACTCCCCTACCCCAGGGAAAAGACCTTGTCTACTTACCCTAGTCATGCCCCTCACAATTTTATAAACCTCTATAAGGTCACCCCTCAGCCTCCGACGCTCCAGGGAAAAACAGCTCCAGCCTATTCAACCTCACCTTATCGCTCAAATCCTGCAACCTCAGCAACATCCTTGTAAATCTTTTCTGAACCCTTTCAAGTTTCACAAGATACTTCTGATAGGAAGGAGTCCAGAATTGCACACAATATTCTAAAAGTGGCCTAACGAATGTCCTGTACAGCTGCAACATGACCTCCCAACTCCTGTACTCAATACTCTGACCAATAAAAAAGCATACCAAATGCCTTCTTCACCATCCTATCTACCTGCGACTCTATTTTCAAGGAACTAGGAACCTGTACTACAAGGTCTCTTTTTTTAAAAACACTCCCTAGGACCTTACCATTAAGTGTATAAGTCCTGCTCTAATAATTTGCCAATCTAAATAGTCATTCACGCTCAGGAAGGTTGCCTAACAGGACTACTTTAACTTGTAGCTTTTCCAGGTCTTCAAACAGCTATTTGAGAGGGGATTTTGTTTTCATTCAGAAGAGTTATTTTATAATTGCCTCATTCAGTTCTCCCCTGCCCCCGGCCCAAAATTCTATCTGTAAACCTTCTCTAACCTGGACTTGTCTGTGCCCTCTACAACAGAACCCATTGGGTGGATCATAGAGTTCCTGTTAATGAGCACATAAAATCAAGTAGGGAGCCTGCTCGTCTCCCTGCCCACCACCACCCTCCAGCTATTGGGATGGGGTGCTGGCCTTGGATGGCACACTGCCACGTTCCCTTAGTAAATCAACTGAGACCTTGAAGTGGAGAGTGGGATAATAGTGCCCCAAAAAATTCAACTCCATTTGTAAACTCTGGCTCACCTGAATAGCTCATGTCGTGTGCCTGGCTGCAACCCACTCCTACATCTCACCGAGCAAGTACCCTATATCAGAGTGATCCTCCAACTCTCACAGTGACGCTACCGGAATTGTTGGCTGCAAAGGAGGTGATGGCTAGTGATCACGTACCTTCATTACTGTTGTCTCCTTAATGTTTTCACCATGTCAGGCTAGATTTTGCACTCTAGCTGCCTGACAGGGTAAAGTACAGGCTAATACTGTGGTTAGGGGAACAAAGAGAGCCAAGAACAACATGCTTATACCGGTGCTTCCCAAATATTTTCCCTTCAGTGACCCCATTTTGAGGCTTGAAATGGTGACCACCCTCCGAGAAGATCGGAGCCGCAGGACAATTGTACAACTGTTGTACCTCAGGGTCAGATCTCGCAATTCCAAAATTTCAGCTCGTGACTGAACTTTGGGAAAGCCTGGTTCGAAGTAGCTGGAGGCTGTAAATAAGGAGGAAGTGGAGGATGAGAAGAAATGGGATGCGAGAACAGGGATTTGTTCTGATGATACTGTTCTATTCAAGTGTCAAGCCTGCTGCTGAACTTGGGTTCAGCTGTTGTGCTTGCAATAGTGAGTCTGTGACTGACAGCTGCCAGTTGGTGTAAGCTGTGCAATGTGGGTATAAGTGTTAGAATGTGTGAGGGTGTGATGCAGCATTGAGTGTTAGGTATGAACCCTGACTGTTAGAGAGCGTTGATAGGCGACTGAGGTAGGTCATTTTTGAGCAAATAACTTCGAATTAAAGGCCAACTGACAATCTGGCCTTTAAAGACACAAGGTTTTTTTTAAAATTGGTAAATTAAATTAGACCTGAATGACACATGGGTGCAAGGTTAATAGGGTTAAGGTTAGACAAAGGTTAAGATGTTCCACTGTTTTGAGGTCCTTGAGTAGATTCAGACAGCCACAGTGCAACAGTTCTTGATTTCAAAACTTCAAGAATCCATTAAACTAAAAGAACACCTTATTTAGAGCTTAGGAGGGTTAAGACTGGAAAAATTAAAGAATTAAAGACTTATTACAGTGTCAGACCAAACTCAAAATGTTAACCCCGTTTCTCTCTCCACAGATGCTGCCAGCATTCCAAATTTCAGATTTCCAACAGCCGCAATATTTTGCTTTTAAACTTAAAGAAGTATAAACATAAACTAGGCAGAGGGACAGGTGGGAGAGTAAGAGTGACAGGAAGGTGAGAGGGCTGACACAGTAGGGAGGAGGCACAGTAAAGAATCCACAAGGAACCTCCTCTCAGCTATTCAACTATTCATTCTCACAAGAAATACTAAACCGATTAGGAGAGTTCGAACCTGCATGAAATTAGAAGGTATCATGTTTGGGCTGAAAGATGATTTTAAAAACATTTAGCTATGGAGCATCAGAATCAAACACTGACTTTTCAAAAGGTCTGTATGAAAATTGATGTGAAAAATATTTACGCATGAGGAGAAATCTGGCCACAGAATACATGGACTTGCACTTCGAATTTTCTTGCAAGCAGAATGGAATAAAAGCAAGGTGATTTTGCTTCATCTACACAGGGCATCAATAAGACTTGGAGTACGGTATCCTCCAGTGTCTCCTCATTTGAGAATGGATGTAAACACATTGGAAGCTATTACTACACCATTACTTGGAATGGATGAGGAAAGTTTGGACTGGTTAGGCTTCTATCTGCTGGTGATTAGAAGAGTAAGGGGCAACTTGATTTTGTTATGTAAAAGTCTGAGGGAATAGAAGGGGGGACATTTGGAGAGGACATTTCTTCTTGTATCAAAATCTAGAGCTAGGGTCACTTTGTAAAACAAAGGGTCACCCATTTAAGCCAGAGATAAGAAGAATGTTTATTGTCATGTCGGATCATGAGTCTTTGGAGCTGTGATCTTCAAAAGGCAGTACAAGCAGATGCTTTGAGTATATTTAGACAGAGGTGGATGAGCGTCTTGACAAGCAAGGAGTTGCAAGGTTTCTGTGTAGGTGGGAATGTGGAGTAATCAGATCAGTCAGGGTCTTACTGTATGGTGGAACAACCTCAAGTTGAGTGAATGGTTTACTCCTTCTCCTCATTTGATTATTTGTATGTTCATATTTGAGTATTTGATCATGAGTAGTACCATACCATTTCCTGTTAGGGTGATGCACACAAAATAACTAACAATTTTTTTGCTTAATTCAGTTAAAACTGGCAGTTCTAGGTCTCAAGACAATCCAACTACAATTAATATATTATTTAATAAGGAAAACCAACTGGAATAGAAAGAAAAAAAAAGAGATGAAATGAACAAATGTCAAACTACAGGAAGCAGATTAGTAGACCACAAAAGTACAAATTTTGCGGGGCTTTTCAATTATAGAGATAAGTAGCTAGAGTGGAGGCTTAGAAAGTTCCAGAGGACAGGACCGTTGTGCGTAAAAGTTTTCCCACCAACAGTGTGTGAAGAGAGGACGGGATGCACAAAGTTAAGACACCAAAGGGAAAGGATGCAACTCAGGACGATGTTGCAGGAATAGTGTGGTCTAAGGCCATCAAGAGTTTGAATACAGAGGATTTTACATTGAAGTGTATATCAGCACAATAGAGGCAGTGATTTAACTTTGGTCACATTGGAATTTTAATTGAATTAAGCAAAATTATGTTGGCCTTTCTGTAGAAGACCATAAGACACCGGAGCAGAAATAGGCCAGTCAGCCCATCGAGTCTGTTCCACCATTCAAGGAGACCCTGGCTAATCCGATAAATTTCATCTTCACTTTCCTGCCTTTTCCCCAAACCCTTGATTCCATCACTGATTATCTATCGCAGCCCTGAATGTATGTAGTTGCCCAGGCTTGATTAGCCCCTGTGGAAAGAGTCACCCACAAGATTCACATTAGAAGGTAAGAATTATACAGGTTCCAGACTCGCATTAAAACTTAAAAATTGAGTTTCTTATCTTAATTCAAAATATAACAGGTTTCAATTATATTGTTTTGATTTGCTAGAAAAAATATGCTTCTGAATATGGCTCATACTGAACTCAAAACATTAACTCTGGTTTTCTCTGCACAGATATTGCCAGTCCTATTGAGTTTCCCCAACATTCCCTATGCTTGTTACCTCAAAATGGAGCTTCCCTTCCAGTCTCCTTCTACCTTAGCAACAGCCACCACTCTCAGTTGGACTGTCGAGGTGCCCTTGCATTGGGCCTGTAGCAACAGGAAGCTGCCTGCAATGCTCAACAGCACAGTGAACGTGCAGCCAGCCATTAGGAGGCCAGCCACCAGGAAAACAAAAGTGCATACTCGGGAGCCCTGTTTAGTCCTGACATTGGCTCCCGAAGCCCACTGGAAAACCCCTCCTCCAAAGATTGGGCGATTTGCCCTTCTTGACTCAGTTGCACGAATCAATGATACCACTCCTACAAATCTCATAATTCCCCTCCCGACTCACAGCTCAGATCAGCTGACTCAGCACAACATGAAAGGAACCCGACATCCAACCATTCCACTTAGCTCAATAATGATAAGCCATGAACCATTGAAAAAATAATTAAGCCTAGTATTAATCAACTGCTAACTCCTTAAGATGTAAAGGAGAACATTGATCGAAGCTGATATAATGGTGATGGGGTAGGTTTTCAGGAAGCTTTGTTGTGCTATGTCTTTAACCATTTTCCATTAAGCTAGGCTGTATTATTCCTCTTCGCCTGCTGAATATACTGCTGATTAGTGACATGGAATAAATGTGCATGTGTAATTACAAGTTAAAAGTCACACAACACCAGGTTATAGCCCAACAGGTTTATTTGGAGGCACTCGCTCTTGAAGTGCTGCTTCTTCACTTCTTGCATAGGCAACTTCCACTGCTTTCTGAAGAGACAACCACCTGGTGAAGAAGCAACTCCCCAAAAGCTACTGCCTCCAAATAAACCTGTTGGAGTATAACCTGGTGTTGTGTGATTTATTTTTAAACTTTGTCCATCCCAATCCAACGCTGGCACTTCCACATTTGCCCCAGTAATAGATGTTCCCATGAGTGAGAGCTGACAACACAACATTAAGCTCTGGCAAGAACTTGGCAATTTCACGTGGATATTTAGATTTCCAAGTTGCATTTTTGCAATATCAGGGCAGCTAACCATATTAAAGTGGCATTAAAGGAAAATCCAGGCAAGAGACAATGGAAGAGCATTGGTAAAACACATCATGCTACAACAAAGGGTAGCCATCTCAAGCTCATACATTTTTGGAGATTCATCACATGACATCCCGCCCAGGCAAATAGCCTTTAGCCTGCCTACAGCTACCTGACTCCAGCTAGCATAAGTCAAATAAAGGAAACTGTTTAAAAATAAAAGAGTAGTTTTTAAGTAGCATTAGGACTTTTCTCCTCGGTTACTCACAGCTAACTGCCCCGAAGGTCTAGACGATGAAGGTATTGCTCACGGTAGCACTGAACTCTTGAGAATATGCAGGTGAGACAAGACCTGCAAGTCTAGTTAACACTGGGGGGAAAGTAAAGGGCTTCAAGAGGACATAGATTGTCTGGTGAAATGAATGGATACGTGGCAGATAAAATTAGTGCTGTAACAGTGTCAGGCTCTATATGTTGTTAGAAGCATGAAGAAAGACAATATATGCTAAATTAGGCAAGTGGTTTGGTGGTAATGCCACTGAACCAGTAATCTAAAGGTCTTGACTCAGGGGCACAAGCTCAAATTCCATGACAGCAGCTGATGGAATCTGAATTCAATTAATGAATAAACCTTGTGTCTATTCTTCTTCAAACAGCAATAGCTAAGGAGATATTTGATATGGGTGTCTGACTCTTAGCTACCCTTTGGGCAATTAGGGATGGGCAACAAATGCTGGCATAGCCAGCAACACCCATATCCCATGAATTGTTTTAAAAGACAACTCACTTAATATCCATCAATGGTCAAACCTCAGGAACCGTGTTGAGATCAAACTAATATATCAAGGATTTAACTGGAGTAAATAAAAATAAACCAATTCCAGTGACTGAAAGATCGCGAGAGGGATAGGTTTAAGGTCATTGGCAAAAACCAGAGACGACGTGAGTTCAGTGCAGTGTTCAAACTGATCACGTTTTTACAATAGCAAGGACCATTACATGATGTGAGACTTACAACTTTTTTTTAAAACAGTAAATGCTCCTGAAATGTGGAGAAGGTCTTTAGACTGTCAACATGCAAAGTCATCTAAATCCTCCTCCCCTTAAAAATTAGGAAGCACTCTGTGTCACGGAGCTGAAAAATATCAACCTGTGAAGCTACTTCAACATCCAGCCCTTTAAAAACTAAAACAAAATTCTGTCAACGAGTAAAAAAAGCAAATCCGGTCTTACAGTTATAATAGCTATTCTTGACATCAGTGTAAGTGTTATATAATGACATTATTAATACTTGGTCACTTTCCACAATATATAGTTTTATCTCTGTAGGTGGTTCTAAATTCACTTACGATTCAGATTAAAAATGTTATTAAAGGTTTAGTTGTCTTTGATGTGGTGTTGTTAATATCATATTGATCAAGGGATTAAGTACTTTGGGTGGATTTATAAGTTTTGAATGGGCTTCCAAGATACAAGGGTCCTTTGTTAAATTAGAAAGTCCATAATAGATATTGAGAGCTTTGTTGGATAGTGTGTGATTTGGCTTTTTTAAAATGTCGAAGGGATATGGGTGTTCATTATCCATCTTTTATTATCCAGTATTTATTATCCATCTTTAATTCCCCAAAGGACAATTAAGAATCAACCACATTGCTGTGGTCCAGACCAAGTAAGGATAGCAGATTTCCATCCCTGAAGCACATTAGTGAACTAGCTAGATTTTTACAATGATTGGTACGGTTACATGGTTGCTTTATTCCAAATACTTACTGAATTAAATTTTACTATCATGGTGAGTTTCAAACGGATATTGCAGAACACTTAGCCTGGAGTTCAGGATTATTACTACAATGACAGTACCATGACACAATTATCTGCCCTTAAGGCTGTAAGGTCAACAGGTAATAGGTGAATTGGCATGAATTGGCACTGGGGCTATAAGGAGCTATTGGAGTGGATGAGTGACATTGAGCAGATCTAAGACATAAATCGATTGGTATCTGCAGATAGATCATGGCAGAAAAAGCCAATCCTTGTTGATATATTAATGCTATACATGTATAAATAAAGACAAACATATTAAAAGTGTTAATAGTTATTATGTCAATCATTATAATGCATCAGTGATTTCGGACAATGTTATACCACATGCAGGTCCAATAGGAGAAAAGGTTCTCTTGAACTCTTGTTATATCAAATGTTTAAATACTGAGTGTAAAAACCCAGTAATTCTTTAATAATTTATAGCTCTCTTCTATTAAAGACATGCATACGTCAGTTGTGATATTCATGTTACTGATGCATTCCCAATCCTAATTCCAGTCTGAGATCCCGTAACCCTTTAAAAATTCTACCCCAATTTTTTACAAAAGTATTATAGGCCATCTAAGGCAAAAATTCTAACTCTTCAACATAAATTGACAAAACTGACAAGAAAAATATCTGATATTTAGTGACACACATCGTTCTCTGAACAGGAGTCTGAATTTTACTAGCTGTCATCCCAATGAGTAACATAGAAGTTTAATGCAGGGGTATTCCATAATCTAATGCAGTGCAAAGAATAGAGACGCTGATTTATGTGAACAGACTGTTTCTATACTATCTAATAAGCTCAGGTCAACTGCACATCACTGCTCATTATGCCAAGAACCTGGTTCTATATGAGTCGTAGCGATATTTCTGTAGCAGTAGCAAAAACAAATAACCAATACCTTACCCCTTAGAATCAAAGATTCAACTTAACCATTGTAAAGAATGCCCTATCTCCCACCTGCATGGGTTTCATTTTATAGTTTCTGGAGGAACCAACTTTAATATCACAATAACATTATTGTCCCAAAGCCAAACAGCTATCTACAAATTAGCTTGCTACATGCATCAATTCAACTGACACCATTGAAGCAAGGTTGCATCAACACCTCTCCTCCCTCAATATTGTAAGAAATCAAATCTCCACTCTAAGCACCACACTTTGTTGCTGGGTTACCCATCAAGGAACATTTTGAAGCCGATTTTTAATTTCACCAATGTCCCTCTCTTCTGTTAAAGGTATTGCTCATTGTAGAAATTCAGTTTTGAAAGCTCCAGATATCCCTCAATACTTCATTCGAGATCTATTTATTTGAATGGAGCTTGAATACCTTTAATACAGGATGTTTCAGAGCCAAGATCAATCCTGTCTTCACCAAAGGATGCCACACATACATTTCCAAACCAGATCATTGGGCAACAATGAACAGCAGACATTAATGAATGCGGGGAAGAAGTTGATGCAATACCCTTACTGAGATGAGCTCCTGTAATTAGCATTGATTATACTCCTACTCTACAACTTACTTTAGGAACATAGGAATAGGAGTAGATCATTCAGGCTGTCGAGCCTGCTCCACCATAAATTTGTCTGTTGCAAGACTTAGATCCAAGATTACATTTCAAGCCTGAAGGGGAAACCCCATTGCATTTCAGGTCCAACATCTTAATCACTCAGCCATGACAATTGCAATTCTCACTGAACCACAAGGAAAACTAAAGCTGTGCTAGTGTAACGGTAAACAAGCAGGAGGTTGGAAGAACACAGCCAACCAGGCAGCATCAGGAGGTGGAGAAGTTGATGTTTCAGGTATAACCCTTCTTCAGGAACTATCCAGTTCCCCTCCACCAATATTCTCCTCCGCCTTGCTGAACTGGGCCTCACAGAAAGCAAAATAATATGAAGAGAACCTAATAAAATCAAGCACTTTTAGGAGACAATTAGAAGGAAGATATAGTTCAATTGTAATACATTCAAAAGCCAACTACAGAAATGTATTGTTTAAGATCTGGAAACAGCTTGATGATTTTCCCAATCAAGAATAGAGTTTAACAAAATCATTATGGATGAGGATGATGATTCACCTCAATTTAGGATATACATTTGAAAAGATCCTAAAGTCTTCCTATTCTAGTACCCAGCTGTTTCTTAAATAATTCCAGGGAGTTTTTCCTCCACAACTCTATCTGCAAATTCACTTCATTTGCTTCCAATCTTTGATGAAAATAACTTCCAAATACTAATACTCTCTTTGCTTTTGACAAGATAAAATTAGTGTCACGTTCTACATTTTACAATGGAAAATAGTTTTCAGATTTACCTTTCCCATTTTATCATCCTGCAAATGTCTGAATCATCAAATCTCAAACACTTCCATTCAAGCTCAAAACTTGCCATTAGTCTTTTCTTATTATTTAGACCATTGACACAAACTAAGCCTTGAAGACCTTCCCTGCACTGTTGCCAGCACCTATAGCTGTGTGAACAGATCTGAACACAGTACACAAGGCAAGGTTTACTAGAGCTTCATATACCTTGGAAGTGACGTAATCTATCCCATTCTTCAGATTACGCAGGTCAAGATTCTGTTAGCATTGCTGAATCCTGTTCAATTTTATTCATACCTATCTTAATAGAATACATGCCTTGTTCAGTTTTTCTTCCTATGTGCAGTACTTAACACTTATTCAAAGTAAATGGAATTTGGCTTTACACTATCAATTCACACATTTTATTCTTGATTTATTCTGTAACTTCTGAACAACATTCCCAATTTCAATGTTGTTCCTGGCTTAGACTACTCAAAAATTTGACAATTATACTTTTTAGATACTATCTTTTGTAGTCTCCTTTTAGTTTCTAGAATACATTAAAAATCATTAACATCACTTAGAAACATTAGTGGCCCTAACCCTGGCATCCCATTCAATACTCTAGTTCAACGTTATTCTTCAAATAGTCTCACTTTGGTTTTTACCAATTGGACATTTATCTTATCTATTTACAAGATTTACTTCCAAAGCTTTGATTCAATTAATATCATTTTTTAAACTTACACCAATACTATTTGGAAGTCAGGGTACAACACTGCACAGCACTCTCCATTGTCCAACTGGATTAAAGCTAAAAGGTAAAGTTGCCATAGTCCCAGTCTCTCATCAGAGAGAGATGACTGGTGGTGAGTTTAACCTAAGGGTAACCATACCTCAGGCAAGGGGCAAGTTTGACAATTTGGGACCTTTGTGGTAACCTTAGCCAGTACGGGAATTGAATCTGCGCAGTTGTCGTCATTCTCCATTGCAAACCAGTCATCCTGCCAACTGAACTACTAAGTTTCACTATTTGAGAGTAAATGCCACCATTAAAAGCCTGACATTCAACGCATAGCTGATGCTTAATTATTTATCTTCAGCTAAAGATGAACCCCAACAACCCTTGGTATAGAACACTTCATTATTTGGCTTCGGGGGTTCCTGAGCTAAAGAGAGAAAAGATTCAACATTGTTCAGGTACATTACTCAATGCTTGTGAAATCAATGCATTTAAGCTGAATTGGCCTCCTCACTTTCTTGCCCACTCCCTCAAATTAACTGTATAGGGCTCACAAAAGAACTGCTACTGGCTACTGACATTTCTGGAACCATACTCCACTGAGAGTCATTAGTTTCAAGAATGGGGGAAACAAAAGCAGTACAAAAACAAAATCTATAGTGATTGATATTACAGTACAGACACAATAAACCCGTCAGTTTAGTAATGTTAGCCAAGAATCATATATGTCAATTTTCATTCTTGACATTTTTGGTAGATCACCAATAACTGGGTGACACAGTGGCTCAGTAGTTAGCACTGCTGCCTCATAGCGCCAGGGACCTGGGTTCAATTCCTGCCTCAGGCGACTGTCTGTGTGGAGTTTGCACATTCTCTCCGTGTCTGCGTGGGTTTCTTCCCACAATCCAAAAAGATGTGCAGGTCAGATGAATTGGCCATACTAAAGTGCACCTAACATTATGGGCATTAGTCAGGGTAGGGGAATGGGTCTGGGTGGGTTACTCTTCGGAGGGTCAGTGTGGACTTATTGGGTCGAAGGGCCTGTTTCCTTACTGTAGGGAATCTAATCGATCCTTGCTTTTTGACCACTGAAATATTTTCTATTCATCACTTTGAAAAGGAGGTACCAGGATGCATATGATGCATTTGTGACCTGATCACAAACAGTACTCAAAATGCACAATCACATTTCCAGTGCAATGCATACTTGGGACAGGATTCTCAATATGCAATTAAACTGGATATTTTTCAGAGGTATTCTTGTTCAAACCACATTATCCTTGAAGCTTACAGTAAAAGAATTGAACAAAAATTTGTTACTTTTCCTCCTATTGATTTTACTTTACCCCAACCTTTTGTCTCAAAATTGGTACTCAAATGTATTATTGCCTATTTGCCTAATTTAACCCATTTTATATGCAATGACAGAAACTTATTTGTAGTGCAACCTCCAGATTGCAAGGAAAAGATATTCTAGCAAATACAGCTTAATAAAGCTGCTTCAATTATATGTGCGTCAGAACCGTTAAACTCCATAAGAATGGCATCCATGATCAACTGTGGACAGGCATTTAGCTGAACTGCACTCATTTTAAAACATTATTCATTTTAGTTATGGTATAAATGAAGAGCAACTTTTATTGATTTTCTCCAAATTTACCCTGCTTGTTGGGGTCACCTGGTTTTTAATGCTAAAAATAATATTTCCAAAAATAACTTTAACTCAACAATAAAAATGAACTTTATATTGTCATAGTAAAACCAGAACATGCTGAAAATAATCAAAAGGCCAGATAGCACCCATGTAGAGAGAGGAAAAGTCATGATTATTGACCTGAAACACTAACAACATTTCTCTGACTATAGATGCTCTCCGACCTGGATATTTTCAACATAGGAGAAGATGAGGACTGCAGATCAGTCGAAAAATATGGTGCTGAAAAAGCACAGCCAGTCAGGCAGCATCCAAGAAGCAGGAGAACCAACATTTTGAGCATAAGCTCTTCATCAAGATTCCTGAAGAAGAGCTCATGCTCGAAACTTCGACTGTCCTGCTCCTCAGATGCTGCCTGACTGGCTGTGCTTTTCCAGCACCACATTTTTTGACTACTTTTAACATATCCTGTTTTCAATTGCAATTTTCAGCATCTGTAGTATTTGGTTCTTCGATATCCACTTATGGACAGGATGCTGTTATGAGTCTGCTCTGAAATAGATAAGCAGCATATTCTAGTTTTGTTCTGTCATTGTGATGTATCAGTGATTCTGCTATCTTCAAGTACAATCTGCTAGTTTATTGTCGTAATAAATCAAATTGCTTAAGGGTGTCAGTATGAGAAAAGAAATCCAGTATCAAACAGGATGGACACAAAGAAGTGGAATCAAAAAGTTTCAAATCACCCTCTATTAACCTTCTGCAGGGCTATTTAGAGATTTGTTCCCTTCCCTCTTTCCTTTTTATTTCTTCATTGGAAATTATGTCTTGGGGATGAGGTGACATAGTGGTATTGTCACTAGGCTAGTAATTCAGAGAGCCAGGAGATTTGGAGACACATATTTGAATATCACCACAGGAAATGGGACATTTGAATTCCACTCAAATCTAAATTCAAAAGTTAGCTTAATGGCGAGCATTAATGCATGGTCAGGTCACGGTGAGATCATCAGGTTTACTAATTTGGAGATCAACCCTAGTTCAATGAAGAGCACAAGAAGGCATGGAAGACATGACAGATACACTTAAAAATGAGATGTCAACTTGTGGAGTTTTAATACAGGAGTACTTGCTTGTCAAACAGCAGAAGCAGCATCTGATAGATAGGTTTAAGTGATCCCACAACAAGTTGATCAGACCCGCCATATCCAGTTATGAATTGCATTGGACAACTAAACAACTAATAGGAGGAGGCAACTTTACAAATATCCCCATCTAATGATGAGGGAGCCCAGCACAGCAAAGACAAGGCTGAAGAATTTGTAAACATCTTCAGTCAAAAGAACCAAGTGGATGATGCATCTCATCCTCCCCCTGATATCCCCAACATCTCAGATGCCAGTCTTTAGCTGATTTGAATCATTCCTTGTGATATCAAAAAAATGGCTGAAGACATTGGATATTGCAAAGGCTACAGACCCTGACAACATCCAATAACAGTACTGAAGAGAGGTACTCCAGAACCTGCCACACCCTAACCATGCTGTTTCAGTACATGTACAACACCAGTACTGCCTCTTGATACTAAATGGCATTATCATTTCCAAATACTCCACTAATCCCAATCTGGATTAACATTAACCAAAATTTGAAAAAGGAGTAGACATTTAAATACAAGAGCTGGTCAAAAGCTAGGAATCCAGTATTAAATTAATTATTTCCCATCTTCCCCAAAGTCTGTCCACCATCTACAAGTCAGAAGTGTGATGGAACACTCTCTACTTGGCTGCATGAGTGTGACCTTAAGACGACTCAAGAAGAGCAGCAGTGCCTAGGGTGAAACATCCATTTGATTGGCATCCCATCTACTACTTTCAACTTTCACTCCTGATGCACTGCGGGAGCCATGGTGAACCATCAGTAAAATGCAATGGAGCAATTCATCAAGGCTCCTTAAACAATACTTTGTAAACTAATGATCTTTACAAATCTAGAAGGATAAGGGCAGCAGATGTTTAGGAACACCTGTTAATTCCTTGCAAGACACACATCTTCCAGAGTTTGAAATATATCACCATCTCTTCACTGTGGAACACACAAAATCCTGGAACTCCCTCCCTAATAACACTGAGGTTATCCGTAAACTCCAGGGACTGCAGTAATTTGGGGCAGCAGCTTACCACTACCTTCTCAATGGCATTGAAAGATGGGTAATACTTGCTGGCTTAGCCAACAATGCCCACATCCCACAAACAAATCAAAAAACTTGAGGTTCCTGCAATCTTACGACTAGACTCCACACTTGTTTAAAAAGTAGATAATAAGTCAATACAATGGTGGTTGTAAAAGCAACTATCAACCCCTCTTCCCACACCACAAACAAACCTGTTGTTTCTAGAGAGAGCAAGATATCAACAGGTAATTGTTGGCTGGGATCCACTACTATGTGATAAAAAGGGTTCATTCTGTAAATTGGTAGCCAGTGAGAAGCACCTGCAGCAAGAAACATTCAAGTGACTCAAAGCCAAAGCGAGTCTCAATGATAGACAAAGTCCTAATTTTGTTTTAAAAACCCTTCTGCATAAAGAAACCTCATCTATCCACATGTTCTTGGACCTGCCTTGCAGATCTCCAAGCAACCAGGTAGTGACTTTTCTTTTCTGATAAAAGTCAAAATATTTACACATTAATTATGAGTCTATCAGCATATCCCTAAAAGTGAGTCAAGAGTGAATACAATCTAATAAATTGTGGATTTCAAAAATGGTGAAATGCAAGTGAATAACATAAGTGAAGGTTGTATCTAAGACAGTAGAGTTGCTGTTAAAAAAAAAATGAACTGAGTTATATGAGCCTTCAGCAGCTCTGGCTGGATAAAAGCTGTTTGCTGAAACAATCCATAGAGTCGACCAGAGGGAAGAGCAACCACAAGCCAGAGGGAATTTGCATGTTTTGGAAAATAGTCAGAGTCATACAGCATGGAAACAGACCCTTCACTCCAACCAGTCCCTGCTGACCATAATCCCAAACTAAATAGTCCTACCTGCCTGGGCTTGGCCCATATCACACCAACATTTCTTGTTTGCGTACTTATCTGAATGTCTTTTAAATATTCTGATTGTACCCCTATCCACTACTTCCCCTGGAGGTTCATTCCAAACATGAACCAGTCTCTGTGCAAAACACATTGCCCGTCACGTCTTTTTAAAATTTTTCTCCTTTCACCTTAAAAACATGTCCCCTAGACTTGAAATCCCCCACCTTAGGCAAAAGACACTTGCTATTCACCTTATTTATATGCCTCAAGATTTTATAACCTCTATAAGGTCAAACCTCAACCTCCTACGCCCCAGTAAAAAAAGTCCCAGCCTATCCAACATCTCCTTATAATTCAAACCCTCCATTCTCAATAACATCTTGGTAAATCTTTTCTGAACCCTGACCACCTTAGTAATATCCTTTCTATAAAATGGCAACCAAAACTGGATACAGTACTCCAGAAGAGGCCTCACCAATGTCTTATACAACCTCAAGATGATGTCTCGACTCCTATCTTCAAAGGTCTGAGCAATAAAGGCAAGCATGCTTAACCATCCTGTCTACATGTGATACAAGCTTCAAAGAACAATGTACCTGAACCCCTAGCTGTCTCTAGAACAAAGTAACTCTGAAGAATTAAACTGCATTTATTTCAAAGGTAAGGCTGATGATATCTGGCATGTTTGCAAGCATGGAGTTGGGATGTCATATCTACGATAGATAATTGGCTGAGGGATGGACAGGGCTCAGTGTTCCAAATTTCAAATGCTATTGGAAAGATAGAAAAGAGAGGCAAAAGAGGAGGGGAGTAGCATTTTTTATTAAGGAAAACATTACTTCTTTAACTAGACAGGATATTTCTGAGGGATCATCCAGTGAAACTATATGGTAGAAATTACAAATAAAATAGGGACAATCATCTTGATGAGATTGGCTCCCCAATAGTCAGAGGGAAACTGAGCTACAAATATGTACAGACATCTCAGATATATGTAAGAATAATAGTTGTAATAGTCAGGGTTTCAAATTACTTCACGTATGGAAGAGGGTGTGTATGTGTTGATCTCTTCTCATTTTAAAAACATTAGCAAACTCCATTAACAAAAAGGCTGGATAGGCTGGGACTTTTTTCACTGCAGCTTGGGGTTTGAGAGGTGATCTGATAGAAGTTTATAAAATAATGAGAGGTATAGATAAGAGTTAATGGCAGTTGTCTTTTCCCTAGGATGGGGGATTTCAAGACAAGGGATCACATTTTTAAGGTGAGAAGAGAGAGATTTGAAAAAAGAAATGAGATTTTTTACAGAGGGAATGAACACGTGCAATGAACTTCCTGAGAAAGTAGTGGATGCAGGTCTAATTACAACATTTAAAAAACGTTTGGATAGATAAATGAATAGATAAAGTTTGGAGGAATATGGGGCGGGAGCAGGCAGATGGGACTAGTTTAGTTTGGAATTATGTTCAGCATGGACTGGTTGGAATAAAGCGTCTGTTTTTGTGCTGTATGACTCTGTCAACTTGAAGGGGGAGAAGACAAGGATGAAACGGGAAGGATGAGGTGAAGGGTGGTGTGGAGGATGGGGATCAACGTGGGTGCAGGAGGAAGAGAGAGGGGCATCGACGGGTGGGGGGGCAAGAGTGAGGAGAGGGAGGAGGATGAGGTGGTCGAGGTTTTTAGGTGGGAGTGAGGTGTGTAGGGGAATTGGGTCACGTGGGGGTGGGTGAGTGGAACGAAGGGGGTTGAAGTCGAGTTGCAGAAATAGGAGCCTGGGACCAGGGCAGAAAATGCAGCCGAGTTACAGGTGAGGGGCCCGGCGGAAAAGTGCAGCCGAGTCCAAGGTGAGCAGCACAGGTCCTGGGGGAGTCGGGTGCCTCCATAACCCCGCCCCATCCCCAACACCCGCGGGGGTACAGACCATTGACTCAAGACCAAACTCAACCAAGTTCACCTCCTCCGTTGGGGAGGGCGCAAACTCAGTTTGAAAACAGCCCCCCCCCCCTTCCCATGTCCCAGCAGAAAATGGCCGATGGGGGGGGTGAGGAATAGGACTTGGAAAACGCTCTTTGTATCATCGGAATCCAGGATGATCGCTTGAAAGGATCTCAAAAATATGTTGATAATAATCACAATTCAGGTCTGGTGTGTGTATAAAGACACTGGTTTGTCGAGTTGAGGAGAATGGGGGGGGGGGGGGGTTGGTTGTTGGTTGAAGACAAGAGACCATTAAAGATAAAGCCGAGGATAAAAGAGACAGACAGAACCAGTAGGTTCACTTACTTGTCCGTCTCCTGTGACATATTTCTCCGGCTCCTCTTGCGAAACTGGACTTTCAAGTCGGTGCAGAACCTGGGCTACAGGTAATTCCTCTTTTCGACTTTCTGCAGAACCGGTGCGATGAGTGCAGTCCCACGGTAACCCTGCTCTACATGAGACTTGCAGGGCTGCATAAAGCGTGGGGGGGAATAAAATCAAAACCCCTTTACTCAAAAAAAACAGACTACACCATGGGTGGGCGCAAAAGCAATATATGATTAGGGAATTTCCAAAAAAAAAAGCAAACGTATATACAGATATGTGGAAAAATTCAGATTTCAGTTGGGTGAGGTGCTGGAGGTAAAAGTTGCGTTTTTTTCCAGGCTGAACGCTTTCAGATTCCAGGAGGCGGTACCGACGTCGAAACCAGGTAAGTGACTGGATGAAAGGTGCATCGATCCGCCCACCCCAACTGCACATAGACTGAATCAGAGACAGTGAGGTACTGTACCTGAGAGGGAGAGGGAGCCAAGGGTGTTTAATCGGAGAGAATGTCGCAAATTCAGGCGAATTCAGATTTTGACACAAACGCCAGGGGAATCGGAGAAGAGGTCATATGGAAGTTTTGATACCAAGTAGACCGCTGGAGTCCGGATTTTGTTTGCTAAATTGAAGGAAACAACATGAAGATAGAGCTAAGCAATTAAGATGAAGTTAAACAACTGAAAGAAAATAGTGTACCAGTGGAAATAAGTGCCCGGAGAGGGATTGCAAGTACTGTTTGTTGTAATAACATTACACATGTCTTCCTGAAAGCACATGTCACAGTGTAACATGTTGAGTGTGCTTGGAAATTTGAAAGGGTGCATTGGTGCTCTTTGTTATATGTATCAGTAGAAATGTATAGTTACTTATTGCAAAGTACTGTACTTCTTGGTTAGGATTGCAGCATGATTGTTAATCATTCAATTGGTGTATCAACCACCTTCTGCTCTAATACCTGTTAGCACTGCAGTTGACTTGAAATTGAATAAAATCACCCCATGAATAGTTTTACAATTTTATTTTTTTCCAAAGCTAACAATTTGGGGAAGTTTCAAGGCAGTAACTTAATTTCAGAATTCAGATGACAGTTATCTAAACCATCAGTTTTAACACCACTTGATTAGATTACTGCTCTGTGATTACACAAGATACTATATCCATTATTCACCTTCCAGTACAAGCTTGTATAGATGGCAGTTGTTAGCTTAAGAGATATGGGTGATAGTCAATCTTCGGTACTTATTCACACCTTTTAACAAAGCCACATTTGAAATGTTATTTAAATTAAAACAGAAAATGCTGGAGAAACTCAGCAGGTCTGGCAGCAACTTGGAGAAAGAATAGAACTAATGTTTTGAGTCCAAAGACTCTTATTCAATATTGTGTGTTACTTAACTGTGCAGGTCATGAAGAAAATACTTAGGTTTGATCTCTAGTCTGTAATGAGCTATTTGGAGAATGACATCAATTATTTGTAAATGTACTTTGCACAGGAAGTGGGGGAAATGCATCAATGTTTTCCCCACCTGATCGCTATTCAGTAGCTTCTGAAAATTACATATTTTTGTTATAGCATTAGAAACAAAAACTAAAAAGTATGGTCTCTGTCAAGAGAAGTAACTCGTTCTGAAGTGCCCCTTAATATTCATCTTTTACCAAGTTGTGGTAAAATGAGTCATTTCAATGAGATGCCAGTGTGCTGGTCAATCCTGAAAATGTGTTGCTGGAAAAGCGCAGCAGGTCAGGCAGCATCCAAGGAGCAGGAGAATCAACGTTTCGGGCATGAGCCCTTCTCCTGCTCCTTGGATGCTGCCTGACCTGCTGCACTTTTCCAGCAACACATTTTCAGCTCTGATCCTCAGCATCTGCAGTCCTCACTTTCTCCTCCTGGTCAGTCCTGTCCAAATATCAGTTATTGTGCTCAGCAGAGTAGGGAATGACATTGAAACATAAGTGGTGAAATTTATAATACTGTACTGTAATGTGGAAGAGAGAATAATTGGGATGTTTGGCAGAAAGCATAAGAGAGGTAGGAGCCATTACCACAAAAACACTAACTATCTGACAGTTCAAACTATTGGAATTTCCGATCAAAGTTTTAGTGTTGTGGCCCTGGGGAGTCAGCAATGAAAGTTAACTTTGGAAGAATTGTGAGTAAAGGGCAAAGCAGTTGATAAAATAAAGAATAAGCACAATATAACAAGGAAGAAACTGGTTATATCCAGGGCTTAACAATAGAGAAACCGGACAATATTATATAAACGGAGGTGAAAAATGTATTGCTGGAAAAGCGCAGCAGGCCAGGCAGCATCCGAGGAGCAGGAGAATCGACAATTCGGGCATAGGCCCTTCTTCAGGAATGAGGCTGGTGTGCCAAGCGGGCTGAGATAAAAGGTGAGGGGTGGGGGGAATTTGGAGGAGGGGCGCTGGGAATACAATAGGTGGAAGGAGGTGAGGATGATAGGCCGGAGAGGGGGTGGGGGCGGAGAGGTCGGGAAGAAGATTGCAGGTCAAGAGGGTGGTGCTGAATCC
>NC_057713.1:82732605-82768807 GCF_004010195.1 Chiloscyllium plagiosum | reverse complement strand
GCGGTGGATGGGAGATCCCCTGAGGTAATGAGGTTATGGATGGTCTGGGAGATGATGGTTTGGTGGTGGGAGGTGGGGTCATGGTCAAGGGGGCAGTAGGAGGAGGTGTCCGCGAGTTGGCGTCTAGCTTTAGCAGTGTAAAGATCGGTGCGCCAAACTACCACCGCGCCTCCCTTGTCTGCTGGTTTGAAGGTGAGATTGGGGTTGGAGTGGAGGGCTGCGCGTTGTGAGGGTGAGAGGTTGGAGTGGGTGAAAGGGGAGGACAGATTGAGGCGGTCAATGTTGCGGCGGCAGTTGGATATGAAGAGATCGAGGGCGGGTAAGAGGCCAGCACGGGGTGTCCAGGTGGCTGGGGTGTGTTGGAGGCGGGAGAAGGGGTCTTCAGAGGGTGGGCGAGAATCCTGGTTGAAGAAGTAGGTGCAGAGGCGAAGGCGGAGAAAGAAATGCTCAATGTCTAGCTGCGTGTCGAACTCATTGATCCGGGGGCGCAGGGAGATGAAGGTGATGCCTCTGCTGAGGACTGATCACTCATCCTCAGAGTGGGAGGTCTGGAGGGATGGTGAAAATACGGCAGGGCTGGGAGCTAGGACCTGGTGTGGGGCTGGAGGTGGGAGTGGGGGCGGAGATCGACGTGGGAGTGGCATAGTGTGCGGTGTGGTCCTTGAGCAGGTGAGTGACGTCACTGGGGGCGGAAGAGGCTGCGGTGACGGCAGCTCCGGGGGCGGAAGTGGTGCGCCGGGCAGAAACAGCGATTGTCCCGGTTGCCGTGGATGCAGCGGCGGCTGCGTATCTGTCGGCGATGGTCTTCCTGGCAATCGTGGAGTCGGTTGTCTGGACGGCGATCACAGAGGCTGCATGGTCGGTGGTGGATGTTGTCCATGCAGCGGTGGGGGCCCCTGTAAAAACGCCATCCCATATTCCGAATTCCTTCACCTCCGCCGCATCTGCTCCCAGGAGGACCAATTCCAATACTGAACAACCCAGATGGCCTCCTTCTTCAAAGACCGCAATTTCCCCTCCGATGTGGTCGACGATGCTCTCCGCCGCATCTCCTCCACTTCCCGCTCCTCTGCCCTTTAACCCCGCCCCTCCAATTGCCACCAGGACTGAACCCCACTGGTCCCCACCTTCATCCCCACCAACCTCCGGATACATCGTAATCATCCTCTGTCATTTCCGCCACCTCCAAACAGACCTCACCCTTATCAGCGTTCCGGAAAGACCACTCCCTTCACGACTCCCTCGTCAGGTCCACACCCCCCCACCAACCCAACCTCCACTCCTGGCACCTTCCCCTGCAACCACAAGAAGGGCAAAACTTGTGCCCACACCTTCCCCCTCACCTCCCTCCAAGGCCCCAATGGATCCTTCCATATCCATCACAAATTCACCTGCACCTCCACACACATCATTTACTGTATCCGCTGCACCCGATGTGGTCTCCTCTTCATTGGGGAGACAGGTCGCCTACTTGTGGAACGTTTGAGGAAACACCACTGGGACACCCGCACCAAACAACTCAACCGCCCCGTGGCTGAACACTTCCCCCTCCCACTCCGCCAAGGACATGCAGGTCCTTGGCCTCCTCCATCGCCAGACCCTGGCCACACGACGCCTGGAGGAGGAGAGCCTCATCTTCCGCCTAGGAGCCCTCCAACCACATTTCCCCTCCCCCCACCTCATCTCAATCTCAACCCTCGGATTATCTCAGCCTGCTTGGCACACCAGCCTCATTCCTGAAGAAGGGCCTATGCCCGAAACGTCGATTCCTGCTCCTCAGATGCTGCCTGGCCTGCTGTGCTTTTCCAGCACCACACTTTTCAACTCTGGTCCCAGCATATGCAGTCCTCACTTTCTCCTAATATTATGTAAACAAACAAGTACAGATGATGTAAGTCTAAAACATTAGTGGAAATTTCTGGAAGCATTCAATACAGCAGGAAGAATTCAGAAGTGTAAAGATAATAGTGCAGTAACAGTGGGGGATTTCACAAGGGATGAATGCACTTCCGCCTAGGAACCCTCCAACCACAAGGGATGAATGCAGATTTCTCCAGCTTTCTCATTTCCCCTCCCCCCACCTTTATCTCAGTCCCAACCCTCGGACTCAGCACCGCCTTCTTGACCTGCAATCTTCTTCCTGACCTCTCCAGCCTATCGCCCTCACCTTAACCTCCTTCCACCTACCGCATTCCCAACACTCCTCCCCCAAGTCCCTCCTCCCTACCTTTTATCTTATCCTGCATGGCACACCCTCCTCATTCCTGAAGAAGGGCTTATGCCCGAAACGTCAATTCTCCTGCTCCTTGGATGCTGCCTGACCTGCTGCGCTTTTCCAGCCAAGCATTTTTCAGCTCGGGATTTCAACTTCCCCAATATTAACTGGATAGACAATGTCAGAGGCCCAGGGGTTCTTAAAATGTTACCAGGATAGCTTTATAATCCAGTGAGTAGAAAGAACTCCAATGGGGGTAATGCTGGACCTAATTTTAGGGAATGAAGCCAGGCTAGTGGTAAATGTAGCAGTGGGGAACCTTTTTGGTAATCAGATGGACCAATGGGCTGAGAAGTGGCAGATGGCATTTAATTTAGATAAGTGTGCAGTGTATACACTTAATAGGAAAGTCCTAGGGACTGTTGTGAAACAAAGAGAGCTTGGAGTGCAGGTTTATAATTCCTTGAAAGTGGAGACACAGGTAGACAGGATAATGAAGAAGACATTTGGTACACTTGCCTTTATTGGTCAGTGCATTGAGTATAAGAGTTGTGCAGGACATCGGTTAGGCCACTTTTGGGATACTATGTCCAATTTTGGTCTCCCTGCTATGGGAAGGATGTTGTGAAACTTGTGAAAGGGTTCAGAAAAAATTTACAAGGATGTTACCCGGTTTGGAGGGTTTCAGCCAGAGGGAGAGGCTGAATAGGCTGAGGCTTTTTTTCCCTGGATTGTCGAAGGCTGAGGGGTGATCTTATAGAGGTTTATAAAAATACACAGGGCATGGATAGGGTGAATAATCAAGGCCTTTTTCCCTGGGATAGGGCAGTCCAAAATTAGAGGGCATAAGTTTAAGGTGAGAGGGAAAATATTTAAGGGATCTAAGGGACAACTTTTTCATGCAGAGGGTTGTGCGTGTGTGGACCGAACTGCCAGAGGAATGGTGGAGGCTGGTACAATTACAACATTTAAAAGGCATCTGGATGGGTATATGATGAGCAAGGGTTTAGAGGGATATGCTTTAAATGCTGGCAAATGGGACTAGATTAAACATGTGTGGTCGGCATGGACAAGTTGGACCGCAGGATCTGTTTCCATGCTGTTCAACTCTTTTCAACTCTGACTCTAATTCCATGCAATTTAAGGTAATTATGGATAAAGGCCAAGATAGACTGGATGTAAAGATCCTGAACTAGGAGAAAGCCAATAAAATAAGACAGGACAAAGTTGTGTGGGAGCAGCTGCTTGCAGCAACATCGGTGCAATGGGTGTGTTTCAAAAGGTAATAGTAAGGGTGCAGGGCAACATGTTCCAATAAAGGTGAAAAGTAAGACCAGAATGTCCAGAGAACCCTGGATGTCAAGGCATCTACAGGATTGGATAAGGAGAAAAAAAGTCACATATAGTATACCAAAGGCTCAAAGCAATGGAAATTAGGGACAAGAGAATAATTAGGGAAAGAGTACGATCCATTAGGGACCAAACTGACCAGTCTGTGTGAAGCTGGAAGACATTGCTGAGGTTCCAAATTAGTACTTCGCATTTGTGTGTACTGTAGAGAAGAATGATGTGGATATAGAAACAAGGGAGGGTAACTATGGTATACTTGAACGAATTAGCATTGAGAGAGAGAGAGAAGAGGTATTAGTGATTTCAGTAGGCTCTTGAAAATGGATGAATCCTCAGAAGTAGACAAGATGTATCTCTCTTGCCTCTTGTGGGAGACAAGAGAGGAGATTGCATGGATTCTAACATCCATTTTCAAATCCTATCTGGCCAGAGGATGGGTGCCAGCAGACTGGAAAGCAGTTGATGTGGTACAATTATTCAGGAAGGATGTAGTGATAAACTAGGAAACTACAAGCCAGTAAGTTTATCATCTGTGGTAGGGAAATTATTGGGGGGGGAAAAGAAAATCTGAGGGTCAGATTTAATCTCAACTCGGAGAGACAAAAATTAATCAAAGATAGTCAGCACGACTTTGTCAGGAGAGATCACATTAACAAATTTGGTTTCATTTTCTGAGGAGGTGACTGTGTGTAGATGAGGGTAGTGCAGATGATGTAGTCTAAATGGTCTTTGTTAAGGCTTTTGATAAGATTTCACATGGAATTGGTTAAGTAGCTAAGAGATTATGGAATCCAAAATTGGCTTAGTGGCAGGAAGCAGAGGGTGGTGGTCAAAGTGTGTTTTTGTGACTGGAAACCTGTGTACAATGATGTACCACAGGGTTCAGTGTGAGATTCCTTGCTATTTGTTATGATCTAGAAGTGAATGTAAGAGGCATGATCAGTGAGTTCACAGATGACATGAAAATTTGTGATGTGATAAATAACGAGGAGAAAAGCCTTAGACTACAAGACAATATAGGCAGCCTGGTCAGATGGGTTGGTCAGTGACAAATCGAATTTCATCCTGAAAAGTGTGTGAGATGATGTATTTTGGAAGGACTAACCAAACAAGGGATTACTGTATAAATTGAACAGTAGGACTCTAGCAAGTACAGAGGGACCTTGGTATGCATATCCATAGATGTTTGAAGGCAGCAGGGTAAGCAGATAAGGTGGTTAAGAAGGAAGGGGAGATACTTTTCTTTATTAGTCAATAACTTTGAACACAAAAGTGAGGAGGTTATGGTGAAGCTGTTTACCATGCAATTTAGACCACTGCTGGAGTACTATGTGGCCACACTACAGGAAGGATGTGATTGCATGAGAGAAGGTGCAGAAGAGATTCACCAGGTTATTGTCTGGCTGGAGCAACTCAGCTATGAATAGCAACTACATAGGCTGGTGTTGTTTTCCTTAGCGTGGAAAAAGATAAGGGGATTCTGATTGAGGTGCACAAAGTTCTGAGGGAAATATTGGGTGAAGCCTTTACCCTTAGGAGAGGGGTCAATAACCAGGGACTCAGTTTTAAGATATTGAGGGAATTTGAGGGAAACCTCTTTTCACCCAAACTTTTGTAGATATCTGGTCTTTACTGCTCTTAAGAGATCTTAGAGACAGGAACCTTCAAGACATTTAAGAGCTGTTTAGATGAACACTTGAAATACCATACCATACAAGGCTATGGGTCAAGTGCTAGAAAATAGGATTAGAATAGATAAATGTTTGATGACCGGTATAGCCACGATAGGCTGAAAGGCCTCTTTCCGTGCTGTACTCTATAACAGGCCATGTCTATGGAAGAAACACAAGTTGACGTTTTCAGGCATTGTTATCTGAAGGGAAAAAATGCTTTTCTGATGTACCTGAAATATTAATTTGTGTTCTGTCTGTGAATGCTGCTAAATCTATTGAGTATCTTGAGCATTTTCATTTTGCATTTCCAGCACACACTGGAATGGGGGATAATCAGAAACAAATAATTAGTTTATTATAGGCAATAAAATTTCCCTGAATCCTGCTCAAGATTTATTTGAAATATTATAGATTTACTGTGACTATTTGCTTTATTAATCATGTAGGGCCAGATTTCTTCCTGGATGATAAATGTTGAAAAATTTGCAAAAACAAGTTCAAATATTTCATGTTACAGAAACCGTTCAAAGAGCGAGTTGCTAAATAAGAATAAGGAATGTGAGAATATAGTACAATATAATAGAAAGCAATCACAGTTCATTTCCTGTGCAGACATTTGCAAAGCTAAAATACTGCAGATGCTGGAAATCTGGAGTAAAAACATAAACGTTGGAAAGACTCAGAATATCTAGCAATAGCAGGTCATAGAATTGTAACATTAAGTATCTCTCCATGGATGCTGCCATGCTGGCTGAGTGCTTCTAAAACATTCTGTTTGACTTGATTCAAATTTATTGATAAGATGGAAGGTGCTTAGCTGTAGTCAAATAAATTAAAATGGATCAGGCATGATACACAACATTATTAACATTTACTATGTTGAAAGCCTAAATTTCCATTAACAAAGAAGAAATCTCCTTACGAATTAAGAAAATCATATTCTGGTAATGTAGCATGTGAATGTTTTAAGAAGAATTCCCCCGATAGGAAACGTGTCCAATGTATTTTCTGAGTCGAACAGATCTTTTCCCCTCAATCTGTGACCTACCTGTCCTGTACTTGTGTTGGGCTGCAGTGACATGGATGCCAGTATTGAATAGACGTAATCTCTGGTTGATTCTTTCTTCACCAGTCTATATGCGCTAAAACCACATGTGCATCTGAAATCAGCTAACACTGCTCAGAATACCAAGCAGATCCAGGACCATCCTGCTCTTCTATAGTTCAGTCTGATATTGGGTATTTAATTAGCAGAGGAGTATGATGTCAAATTTCTTTTTAAATATCTTCTAGTATTTCATCTTCAACCATTTTATATTTTCATCCCTTTTCCTCCCCAAGGGACCAGTTAGTGGTATTTTCATTCTTCCATTTTCTCCCATTGTTCTTCTGGCCAAGGCATGTTCTGATTTCCAAATGCCTGCTGCACATGAATAGCTACTTCCCATCTAGAGTAAGTGGCTAATGGAACATCTGTTGAACAGCAGCTGGGAAGTCTTCTAAGTAGGCAAATATTACGGTCACCTATTCTCAGTCATGGACAGTAATTTGCACAGTTTCACTTAAGAATGAGTTGCTTTTGCCACAGGCCAAATGATGTAAGTCGCCTACCTTGTTACCAGGTACCACCTGAAAGGATGCTTCCCCACCAAAATGCCTTTCATATCCTCAGGCCATCCCAAAATATTCATAGCCTTTTGAAAATGTGGTCACTGCACCTTGGCTTGTCACTTCATCTTAAAGATAGCACCTTTACCAATGCAACAAGCCCCTTAATTGGTTTGCATTGTATTCTTGACATTTTCATGTGTAGTAGAGTTATGCTAGTATATGGTTTCATGGATGCTAATCAATGGTGGTGTTATGATAATGTCACTGGACTAGTAATCTAGAGCCCAAGCTAATACTCTGGAATGTGCATTCAACTTCCATCATTTAAATTCAGAACTTAAATTCAGTTCATACACCTGAAATTTAGGTAATCTTAGTTTTGTGGTCAATTCTGAACCACCACCACCACCACCACCGCCATCATTGATTGTTGTAAAAACCATTTTATTTTCTACTCTTAATTGACCTCTGGTTACTAGGCCAATTCATCAGTTCAGAGGAAATTTACAATTGGCAGCGAATGTGATGTCCGCAGCTCACGTAACTTCCAACTTCCTCCAGCCCTGAGACACACGACATCATCTTCACACTGACTGTGGTCTCGTGTCTATATTCATTCTTTCCTCTTCCAACTCCACTGCAGCGGTAGAGTCTTGAGGCATCTTGACAATCTTCTCTTGAACCACTTTTTCTGTAAAATCTATAAGCCTTCGAAGAACTTCTTTCCAGCCATGCTCCCACTGAACTCCTGCAAAACTGCTTGCTGTTCATTTTCAACTAGAAGCACAATTTTAAAGCTGTATGTTGTTCCACCTGATATCTGTTCCAGAGTCTTGGTTGAACCCAACAGTGACATGGGTTTTCACTCTGTGCGATGAACAGCTATACATTTATATATATTTTTTAATATAAACATGGAGAATGTTATGGAAATTTGTAGCTGTAGAGTGAAAAAATGCTAAACAATTCATTAGAAGGATGATATACTATTTAAAGTACCAGCAGCAAATTACAAATACAGCTGCCAAGGCAGCGATTGGAAAGAACAAGAGAGATCACACAAGCTCACTTAAATTAGATTAAATCATTGTGAATATCCACTAGTTGCCTTGACTGAAAATGGGATATATTATCATCACCATTGTGTTTTTTATGAACAGTAAAGTTTTAAATTTATTGAGGGATCTCATGAAATGCATTTGAGGCACCTAACACTATCGTTTTGGTGGCTTTGTTCAATCCACACGGTAACACCGTTGAGTACAAATGTTTTTATTGATCGATCAAAAGGCATTCTCCATGGTAGAGAAAAGTTATTGTTGCTGGAATCTTACTGAGGCCATGTCCTTATCTTGTACCTTCTGTAAGATTAAAGTTAGAGAGAAAAACTGCAGCTTACTATAAACTGTGATCAATGCCCTACTTAAGCCTGATACTATACTGGGGACAATGCCCAGTATTTCAAAGGCTGGGCTGCAAAGAAAAACACATGGGATGCAGCCCAACTCTGCTTCACAGTTTCAGGACAAACAGTGCACAGTTTTTACGTACATTTCAAAAATACAATATTGGATGGTGAAAGGTGGAATGTGAGATGAGAAACTATTATTTTCATACTCTTGCCCTCTCCATACATAAAGATAGGATCAGGTTAGTGTGTGGAATGAACCGCCAGAGAAAGTTACAAGTACAGTTACAACATTTAAGATATATTTGGATATGTACATGATTAGGAAATATTTAGAGGGATATGGACCAAACGCAGGCAAATGGAACTAGTTTAGTTTGGGAAACTTGGTTGGCATATATGAGTTGGATGGAAGGATCTGTTTCTGTTCTGTATGACTCTGACTCTATCAAATGATGACTTTTGTCCTAAAAAACGTTAAAATTGCAGAGAAGTGTTGTATTTAGTCATGGATTTTTTTAAAAAGTAATTCAAGGGAATGTGGGCATCGTTGGCTGGGCCAGCATTTATTGCTTATCCCTAATTACCCTTGGGGAAGGTGATAGTGTGGTGTCTTTTTGAACCATTATAGACTTTGGGGAGTAAAGACAATGCTATTAGAATTGGAGATCCAGGATTTTAACCCAACAACAATGAAGGATCAGTGATATTGTTCCAATTCAGGACAGAGTGTAGTCTGGAGGGAAATCGCAAATGGTGATGTTCCATGTATCTCCGGCTCTTGTCCTTCTAGGTGGTAGTGGTAATGAGTTTGGAATGTAAACTGGGCCAACAATCCCCACAAGTAGTAAGACTGAATGAGGTGGTGCTATTAGTAACTGCTTAGCTGGACCATTTACCAAACAAACGCACTCAGCATTATGGCTAAGAACAGTAAGCAATCATAACTTCTCAAATTTCTTTCTTCTCTCGAATTTTCTTTTGATTTCAGCTGGACCCACTGCTGTGGAGAATGGAGACTGTCCAAATGGCCCATGTCATCTGTCTGAAATGGCTAACATGGGACGGTTTGTTTAGAAAGAAGCAAGTGCAGTGTTTAGCATTCATTTCAAGAGGATTAGAATAAAAGAGAAGGAATGTACTGCTAAACCAGGGTGCTGGTCAGTCTGTATTTGGAGTATAATAAGCAGTTTTGGGCCCCTGTATCTAATGAAGGATGTGCTACCCTTGGAAGGGGTCCAGAAGAAGCTCATAAGAATGACCCCAGAAATGAAGGGCTTGTCATGTTAGGAGTGGTTGAAGATTTGGCTCCATACTCAATGGAGTTTAGAAGGATGAGGGGGATCTCAAAGTAACATACAGAATACTGAGAGGCCTGGAGACAGAAGATGTTTCCACTAGTAGGAGAGAGTAGGATCGAAGGACACAGCCTCAGAGTGAAGGGATGACTCTTTAGAACTGAGATGAGGAGGAATCCTTTCAGCCAGAGTGTGGTGAATTTGGGGAAGTCATTGCTACAGAAAGTTTTGGAGGCCAAGTCATTGATTGTCTTTAAAACAGATAAGTTCTTGATTAGTATGGAGCTCAAAGGTTATGGGAAGAAGACAGGAGAATGGGTTTGAGAAAAGTATCAGCCATGGCTGAATGGTAGACCAGATTCAGTGGCCAAATTCTGCTCCTATATATCTTATGTTCTTATGGTGTCCAGCACAAAGGGTCAGCAGTGCAACTTGCTGGTGACGTGATGTTGCCTCCTTCTGCAAAGTTTGTGTAAGTATTGGGCGGTGTTATTGGAGGTATTGTGGTGAGTTGCTGGATTTGGGAGGGAGTGTCAAACAGCAAACAGCACGGTGAATTTAGTGATCTGTCCACACAGACTGAAATAGGTGTGGGGACTGTGGTTGCATTGCCTCTTGGTTTGTAGTATGCTGAGGAGAAGCAGCAAAGACTGCAGACAGGGGAATCTCGGGGTAGAGGAAAGAAGGAGTACCTGGGATGCCATTTTAAGCTAATTCACCAACCCTGCAATACCATCTTCCTGAACATGTGACCACCTATGGGATCTGGCTCTAGAGATACTGGCACACTAGGTGTCTCACCTAAAGGACTGCTATTCTAATGGTTACTAAAAGCACAGACAGTATTTTTATCACAATCCTGTCAGCCAGCTGCAATGTAGGTCAAGAACCACCAGTGACACCCAGGGGGAGATTTTGAAGAATTAAGTGATTAGCTCCAGGACCCCAATCCAATTGAAGACAGTGAGATGGAGACCATCCAGCACCTGCAAGAATGACAGCCCCACAATCGGTGAGCGAATGAGAGGACGCTTCAAGATGGAGGTCCACCCTGAACACTGTCCAGTATTTTTAAAGTTAAAAGTCACACAATGCCAAGTTATAATCCAGCAGGTTGGACTATAACCTGGTGTTGTGTGATTTTTAACTTTGTCCACCCCACTCCAACACTGGCTCCTCCAAATCAATATTTTAAAATCTAATGTAGCCATAGCTGCCAGACCAGCATTGTGGAGAGGAAATCTTTCCAATCACAAAATTGTTAAGTTGGGGTGCACAGTGGCTCAGTGGTTAACACTGTTGCCTCACAGCACCAGGGACCTGAGTTCGATTCCCACCTCAGGCAACTGTCTGTGTGGAGTTTGCACATTCTCCCTGTGTCTATGTGGGTTTCCCCTGGGTGCTCTGGTTTCCTCCCACAGTCCAAAGATGTGCAGGTCAGGTGAATTGGCCATGCTAAATTGCCCATTGTGTTAGGTGCACTAGTCAGGGATATTCCCCTACTCGGGTAGGGGAATAAGTCTGGGTGGTTTACTCTTTGGAGGGTTGGTGTGGGCTTGTTGGGCCAAACGGCCTGTTTCCATACTGTAGGGAATCTAATCTTAGTGCAGAAGGAGACCAGTGGGCCCATTGTGTGTGTGAAAAGCTCCAAAGAATGACCTATGCCACAGCTCTAATCTTCTGGCAGAAGGAGTGAAGTTGGGAATTAAAAATTAAATTAAATATTGCCCAGGACTCCAGACTGCCACCTGACCTGGATGGAGGTGGATTCCCCAGGCTTCAACCTTGGCAGGGGCACCAGAAACTACCTAGTGGATGTGAAGAGTGTCTGTAAAAAGCACCTTTATTGGCTGCCCACCATTGACATGTTACAACAGAGCAGCACATTGGTTGAGAGCATAAAGTTGCTGATACAGCACCTCTAGATTCCAATGAAAATATATTGCAGCGTGTCATTGTCTTTTCCAACAGTACCATGGTGAATTTTTGCCTTCTTGTCAAAGTCGTTAAACTGAGCCTGAGAGTGCATTAGTGGTGGGCAGTGGGGAAATTGAAGGTACAAACCAACCTTGGCCTACTGTGCTAGATGTTGGAGCTTCAGCATAGCCAAAACCTGCTCCCACACCAATATATTTTCCTTTCCTGTATAATACGGCTATGGCCATTAAAGCAAATTATGTTGAAAAGCAAGACTGAACTGTCAATTCACATCTATAGTTCTCAAAACCACAGGTATGATGTTATACTCCCTACTAACCACATCTCCTACACACTGTCAGAAGTGTGCCTAGACAACCTGCACCCAGGCAGAATAAGCCATTTGTTGTTGTAACCTTTCTCAGACAAGATCAGTGACTTAACTGTACTGCATGTGTGGAAGAGGAAAAAGGTTAGTGAGCAACCTTTGTATCCTTTCTTTATTCTGAAGGAAATGGGGAAAATGTACCAAGCAAGGGCATCTGATGGTCTGAGCAGTTCATTGTGAGATAACAAAAATGTTTGTCTTTTAAAAACCTCCTGTTTGAAATAACTGAAAATTAGTATGGGGGATGTACAGTCAGTGCACAGTAGCAGAACCTTTAGAAAATTCATGCTGTTCACAGCTAGCATGCAGGGATGGGGTCTCCAGATACTCCTGAGAAGGATATTCATTCTAATAATTGTTACGCATTCACATCATGCAGGCAATATGTTTCTTACAGCAGAGGGGTGTCTGGTGCAGCAACAATCCCAAACTATAGAATTGGCAAATAGAAACCTGTATAAATAAGTGCCTCCGGGAAGCTGTAGATTCCTGATTCCTCACATTCCTTTTGCCATGTCATACTCTGAGCTCTGGAATGGAGTCTGTGGTAAAGTACAAGTATCAACACAGACTTTCACAGAAACAAGTTGCAGGCAAAGGGATCTGAATGCACAATTTGATTTCGTAAGTTAATAGCAAGTCATTCAAATGCATCTTCAAACCACAGCAGAGTTCAGATGTTCAGCATGAGCACAAGACCCAATCTGCAAGTGGGTTTCTAACTGTAAGTCTGATTGTTTTATCTGAAGAACACAGGCATAGAATTTGCAGAAAAATTATAATTAATCTGTCATGATAAACATCCTTTGGCCAATTTTTCTCCTCCAGTGAAGGCATTCCTTCCTCGGCTACTATTTTATTGGCACATGCCCATCTAATATGTAGCCAATACAATTATTTGCATGTTAACTGTTTGACAAAGTGTGCCATGGCCACATCTAAGCACAGTTGTCCATCCATAGTTGACAGAGGGTCTTAGAACCTTAGAATCAAATAGAGTAAAATCAGTCCAATGTGGAAACAGGCCCTTCAGCCCAACATGCCCACACCGACCATCCAAAGAGTAACCCACCCAGACCCATTCCCCCCTACCCTATATTTATCCCTAACTAATGCGCCAAACCTACACACCCCTGAACACAATGGGCAATTTAGCATGGCCAATTCAACTAACCTGCACATTATTGGACTGTGGGAGGAAACCGGAGTGCCGGGAGGAAACCCACGTAGACACATGGAGAAGATACAGACTCCAAACAGACAGTCGCCCAAGGCCGGAATCGAGCCCGAGTCCATGGTACTGTGAGGCAGCAGTGCTAGCCATTGTGGATAATCCTAGGACTGAGAGGCCATGACTGATTTTCTCCTTATGTTGAAGTGTTGAGCTCACAGTAGTATACATGTTATGAGTTATAGTGAAGTTTAGACTCTGTTGTTATGTACATAACACGATTATTTATCTGAATAAACAGCAAGAAAAGAAATTACTGGTTAATCTGAATTTGCAGTACCATTGGAAAGGAATTTGGAGAAAAAAAAACACAAATTTAAATAACATCTTATTTGTCTACAAGATTCTCTAAATCACTTTTTATTAATTATAAAATATTTAGAGAACTCTTTGCTCTTCTGATAGTGCTTTGGAATATTAACAAAAATTTGAAACAAGCATACTGAACCTTTTTTGTCACAGCTACATGAGAGCTACTTTGTCAATGCAAGACTGTCTTCATACTGCCCTGGACTCTCATTCCTGGTATGTGCATAAATCATGAAATGGAAATTCATCCAACAGTGCCATTATATAGGGTAGGCTCCCAGTTGAATTCCCATTATAATAGGGCAAGGGGGGGAAAATCAGAGAAGCCATTAATGCAATATCAGTAAATGTGTTTCCTTTTTGTGGAGCACATCCAACAAATAGAAGTCAAAGTAGAGGGAGACAGTGAGACTATTGGCAATCTCCCATCAGTCAGCCACATGGAAGCACCACTGACCATGTTAGAGAGAAGGAAAATAATCAAAATGCCAAGCGTACTCTTCTGTCAAATTTTACAAGCAGGAGGAGGGGAGAGATGAGGGCAAATGTGAGTCAGATAGGGAAGCAGCGATATGCCTGATCACAGCCATTTTTCACAGCCTCAATCCCAATTATGGAGGAATCTAGGCTGGGTTGGTCAAATAGCAAAGCTAACGAAGGGAGCTGCCATAGTCATTGTAGAATTACAGCAAACAAAGCCTGTGATGTTGTCATGTATATTGTTTGAGTATTGTGTTTTTCATTGTGTTAATAGGTCCTTTCAGTTCTTGATCAAGAATCCAATCCAAGGTAATGGTCTGAAAGAATCTTCTTTCTCCTGATTATAAGTGATCTGCGTTAACGGATTACCTTATTGCTTCTACCTACCTTTGGTGGGTGCTATCTGGACCACTGCTCCAACGGATAACTCAATGTTATGAATGTGGACTGACTAAACAAAGCTGATCTGTGATATTTAGGTACCTTTGTTCTAAGCACTGTATATACCCCAAATAATATTGTTTCCGATACATTTCTGTTTAAATAAACAAAGATGTTTACACACATGGACAGGAATGTTAGCAGAGTACTGTATTTTATTGCTAGAAGAAGCAATCCATTTTCTTTTTAACTCTTGGTATCTGCAGATCATGAATGGAGGAAAACAGAAGGAGTGTGATTTTATGAATTTTTGTTAAAGTGAAAAGCAGACCAATTTGTTAGCTCATCAGTGTTACATTCAGTTAACATTTAGAATAAAAAGGCCTAAAAGCTCCTTCCACAGCCTCATCTTCTGGAAACCAAAATGACTGGCAGTAGATTTGACCGTTATTGTGAGACTAGTCCTTTTATGATCCTCCAGCTGCGTACATTGAAGCCCATTTTAGATTGCCGCACTGCTAACTCAGCACATACTCTGCAATAAAATCCTCTTGTTCAATGTGAATGCTGGAAAGGTCTTTTACATTGGTGACAAAGTATAGGAAACATCAAACATGACTCAGCCTTTCCAAGCCATCAATCAACTGCATCCCATTTGTTCTTAAATACGGCAACATAATCCAACTTCAGTATTCCTCTCAGCAGACATTTCCACGCATTCACCGCCCTCTGTGTAAACACATTTAGTTTAAATTATTCGTCTCTTTCTGACCTTCAGTCAGTGCAACCTTTAAGGTGTGACAACTAAAAGCATTTTTCAAGTTCAATTTATCCATCCCTATCTCTGAGTCTTGAATACTTCAGTAAGATTTCCCTCTGCTTTCACTTCTCGAACCATAATGTCCAGATTTTATAGCTGCTTCAGCTCAAGCGTCTAAAACCTGATGCAAATTTACTCACTCTTTGATGTTCGCCTGTACAAAGTCAAAAAACGTCTCAACATCAATTACGTATATGGAATTGAACCAACATGTTTTAGAAACTCACTATTGTGAATTGGAACTGCTACCATAGCCCTCTCTGTAGTTATCCTAGGATCTTCCTCGTTTACTGATGCTACATTCTGTGTTCACAGTTTTAATGATCACTAATACCCCGGATCTTTTTGTAAGTTGTGCCATGAGTGCGTTTGTGTCTGAGCCTTCAGAGGCCAGAGTGACTAATTCAGAAAAGAAAATAAGAGTCCGTTTGGCATGAAGTTACCTTGTGAGCCTGTGGACTATAAGGAATGCTGATGAGACCTTTGGTGGGTGTTCTCTGGACCATGGGTACTGGGGGAAGCACCTGTCTGGAAGTGTGGGAAGGGTGTATACCCTCTCAAACACTCGAAGCAGAGGGTGACTGTCTATACGGGTGAGTGGGTCACTGAGAGAACGCCACATTGCATGTTTATAGGTATTTATTTGCAAACATCATGGATGTTGGGGAAACAGAGGGGACCAACAAGAAGTCTCCAAATCTGTGGGCGATATGGTGGCTTAGAGGTTAGCAATGCTGTCTCACAGCACCAGGGACCAGGGTTTGATTCCAGCCTTGGGGAGTTTGTACGTTCTCCCTGTGTCTGTGTGGATTTCTGCTGGGTGCTCTGATTTCCTCCCACAGTCCTTAGATGTGCAGGTTAGGTGGATTAGCCATGGTAAATGCAGGGTTACAGGGATAGGTGGAGGGCTGGGATGTTCATTGAGGGTCAGTGTGGACTTGATGGGATGAATGGCCTCTTTCTATGCTGTAGGGATTCTATGATTCTTCAACCACAGTTTCAAAACTGGAACGAATAGTGTCCAGGTAGCAAACAATCCAGGACACAAGATAACCACCTCAAATAAGGGGCAGTTCCATAAAATCCAGGGCTGCTGGTCACTTTGTCTGAAATGCCACCTGCCAGCCTCCTCCAGTCCTCTCAGATCTTTGTGTTGTTCTGACTCTGAATTGCTAGATCATCCCTGATTTTCATTGCTGCACTATTGATAGCCATGCTTTCAGCTGACTATACACTTAGCTCTAGGATTCTCTCTCCAAATCTTTCAGCCTCTCTTCATATAAACTGCTTCAATTGCTTGCTGTCAAATTTGGTTTGATGATATTCCTATGAAGTGCCTTAATATGTTAAATATATAAATGTATGTTATTGAAAATAATAAATTCCGTGAGCCACTTGAACTGTTTCTGTGATTACTTATCACCCTGAAATATAATGTAAAATATTTGTAACAGATGGGTGGTGTCTGTACAATGCATTGTACAGTGAACATCATGGAGTAGTAAGGAATGTAAGACATGATTCTCTGGCGGGATGACATTGCTCCAAGCTGGGCTGATTGGGAGAAAAGACTAGGCACTTTGTCATTGGGATGAATTGAAACATTAGAGCATCAAGAAGACACTAATGTAGTCATCATGACACTGGCTATTGCTCTCAGAACACACCTTCAAATGGTTGAATTTAAATTCAATCAATAAACCTGTACTGATAAACTAGTTTAAGGGTGACTACAAAACCAAAATTATGAAAACTCTTTAGAGAAGAAACCTGCCGTCCTTAGCTGGTCTGACCTTTATGGAGGGAGTTGATGTACTGAAAATATCACCAAGAGAAAGTGAGGGCTGCAAATGCTGGAGATCAGAGCTGAAAAAGGGCTTATGCCCGAAACGTCGATTCTCCTGTTCCTTGGATGCTGCCTGACCTGCTGCGCTTTTCCAGCAACACATTTTCAGCTGAAAATATCACCAGGTTAGTAATCAAGAGGTCAAGACTAGTGGTCTTGATTCAAATCCCACTGGGGCATCTGATGGAATTTAAATTCAGTTAATAATGACCATTAAGCCATTGTTGACTGTCCTAAAAACCAACTGCTTCACTACTGTCCTCCCAGGAAGGAAATCTGTCATGCTTACCTGGTCTGGCTTATAAGTGAGTCCAGAATTACAGCTGTGTCGCTGACTCTTAATTGCTCTCTGTACCTTTGCAAGCTACTCAGTGGAACTGCTATGAAGCCATTAAAACAAGAAACTGGACAGACCGCTTGCCATTGAGTGAGGCACAGGAAATGACAACTAGTCGTGTTTATCCTGAAAATTCTTTTTTACCGTTACCTGGGAGCCAGAACCAAAAATGGTCCCACAGTCTAGTCAAGCAATAGCCTGACATAATTATACTCATGGCATCATACATAATAGAGATTATCCCTGATAAAACTAACCCTGGATATGTTATGTCCCACCAGCAGGACAGACCCAACAGAAGCTGCAGCACAGTGTTATATGATCAGGAGGGAGTTGCCCTAGGATTTCTTGATATCATACTCCATGGCATCCGGAATCGATATTAAGTTAAACATGGGCAAGGAAACCTCCTGCTGATTACCAGCTACTGATCCCCCTGTTCTCAGCTTCACAGACTCCTCACGTTGAACACCAATTGGAAGATGCATCAAGGATACCCTCCAACATGTTATATAGTACCTGAAGAGGTTACATTTCAGACAGATAGAACATTTTGAGGCTCCCCATGTGGACCAACAGCAGGGATAGAAGTTTTTTCAACCACAATCTACTCCTAATTTGGAGTCTTCTTTCTGGTACATGTTGGAGGGTATCTTTGATGCATCTTCCAATTGGTGTTCAACGTGAGGAGTCTGTGAAGCTGAGAACAGGGGGGATCAGTAGCTGGTAATCAGCAGGAGGTTTCCTTGCCCATGTTTAACTTAATATCGATTCCAGATGCCATGGAGTCTTCTTTCTGGTACAGTCATTCCTGAAGAAGGGCCTGTGCCCGAAACGTCGAATCTCCTGTTCCATGGATGCTGCCTGACCTGCTGTGCTGTTCCAGCAATAAAGTTTCAACTTTCTGGTACTGCTGCCTCACAGTGCCAGAGACTCGGGTTCAATTCCCGCCTAAGGCAACTGTCTGTGTGGAGTTTGTACATTCTCCCTGTGCGTGGGTTTCCTCCAGGTGCTCTGGTTTCTTCCCACAGTACAAAAATGTGCAGGTTAGGTGAATTGCCATGCTAAATTGCCTGTAGTGTTAGGTGAAGGGGCAAATGTAGAGGAATGGGTCTGGGTGGGTTGCTCTTCGGAGGGTCGGTGTGAACTTGTTGAGCTGAAGGGCCTGTTTCCACACTAAGTAATCTAAAAGGGCCCATAGCTCAGTGATTAGAGTGCTGGTCTTGTAAACCAGAGGTCGTGAGTTCAAATCCCACTGGGCCCTCTTTACATTTAGCCTTGTTTCCAGCCCCCACTTAGTTTCAACACTTGGTCATTGTCGAGATTTGGGTGTGAGACTGAGGTGTACAATGTTCAAATCGCACAACACCAGGTTATAGTCCAATCGGCTTTTTTTTAGCGGGCGGCACGGTGGCACAATGGTTAGCACTGCTGCCTCACAGCGCCAGAGACCTGGGTTCAATTCCCGCCTCAGGCTACTGTCTATGTGGAGTTTGCACATTCTCCCTGTGTCTGCGTGGGTTACTTCTAGGTGCTCTGGTTTCCTCCCACAGTCCAAAAATATGCAGGTTAGGTGAATTGGCCATGCTAAATTGCCCGTAGTGTGAGGTGAAGGGATAAATGTAGGGGAATGGGTCTGGGTGGGTTGGTGTGGACTTGTTGGGCTGAAGGGCTTGTTTCCACACTAAGTAATCTAATCTAATCTAAAAAAATATGCTAATTGAATTTCAGTTCCTGTCTGTAACTTGCCTAAACTGTCTTGAGTGACTCCCAAACTGTCCTGAGTTAATACAATACTGTTTTTCAAAAAGGGAGAGGTGCAGAGAGTAAGAAACCGGTCATTGGGAAATTGTTAGAATTCATTCTTAAGGAAATAACAGGACATTTGTAAAGACAAAATACAATCCATCGGAGTCAGCATGGTTTTATGAAGGGCAAATCATGTTTGACTAATTTGCTAGAGTCCTTTGAAGATGAGCCACAGGGAGCAGGCTCAACTGCTTTTCGTCATTTATATAAATGATTTGGATGTCACATTGGAGGTATAATTAGTAAGTTTGCCGATGACACCAATATTGGAAGTGTAGTGAACAGCGAAGAAGGTTACCTCAGATTACAATGGAATCTTGATCAGATGGGCCATTGGGCTAAGGAGTGGCAGATGGAGTTTAATTTAGATAAATGTGAGGTGCTGCATTTTGGAAAAGCAAATCAGAGCAGGATGTATACGCTTAACATAATGGTCCTGGAGAGTGTTGTTGAACAAAAAGACCTTGGAGTGCAGTTTCATAGTTCCTTGAAAGTGGAGTCACAGGTAGATAGGATAATGAAGAAGGTGTTTGGTGTGCTTTCATTATTGAACAGCGCATTGAGTATCGGAGTTAGGAGGTCATCTGGCGGCTGTAAAAGGCATTGGTTAGGCCACTTTTGGAATATTGTGTGCAATTCCAGTCTCCCTCCTATCGGAAGGATGTTGTGAAACGTGAAAGGGTTGAGAAAAGATTTACAAAGATGTTGCCAGGATTGGAGGGTTTGAGCTATAGGGAAAGACTGAATAGGCTGGGGCTGTTTTCCCTGGAGCATCGAAGGCTGAGGGGTGACTTTATAGAGGTTTATAAAATCATGAGGGGCGTGGATAGGGTAAATAGACAAGGTATTTTCCCTGCGGTGGGGGAGTCCATAACAAGAGGGCATAGGTTTAGGGTGAGAGGTGAAAGGTATAAAAAGGACATAAGGGTCAACGTTTTCACAGAGGTGGGGATGCCTGTATGGAATGAGCTGCCAGAGGAAGTGGTGGAGGCTGATACAATTACAACATTTAAAAGGCATCTGGATGGGTATATGAATAGGAAGGATTTGGAGGGATATGGGACATGTGCTTCCAAATGGGACTAGATTAAGTTAGGATATCTGGTTAGCATGGACAAATTGGACCGAAGGGTCTGTTTCTGTGCTGCATATTTCTATTACTCTATGTAGCAAACAGTGTGGATAATGGGAATCCTGCAGATGTACTATATCTTGATTAGCATATGGTGTCGCTCAAAAGTTAATACACAAGATAAAATCACATGGGATTAGGAGTAATTTATTCACTTGGCTAGAGGGGGTATGGGGTCGGACAGGGGGAGCACAGGGTTGGGGGTGGGCGAAGGTTCGCATGTGGTGTCTCCTGAATGGGGATCGGACTTATCGAGTGCTTGCTGTTTTAATCCCATTGAACAGGGGGAGCACAGGGTTGGGGGTGGGCGAAGGCTCGCATGTGGTGTGCTGCTGCCTAGTCTCCTGAATGGGGATCGGACTTATCGAGTGCTTGCTGTTTTAATCCCATTGAACTGATGAGGTGGGGGAGTGGGTGGAAACTTCAGCAATGCTGCAGCCAGGGAAAACAGCCCCAGTCTATTCAACCTCTCCCTATAGCTCAAATCCTCCAACCCTGGTAGCATCCTTGTAAATCTTTTCTGAGTCATTTCAAGTTTTACAACATCCTTCCAATAGGAAGAAGACCAGAATTGCACATAGTATTCCAAAAGGGGCCTAACCATTGTCCTGGGAGAAAGTGAGAACTGCAGATCCTGGAGTAGAGAGTGTGCTGCTAGAAAAGAACAGTTGGTAAGGCAGCATCCGAGGAGTAGGAGAATCGATGTTTCGGGCATAAACTCTTTATCAGGAATGAGGCTTGTGGGTTAAGGGGACTGAGAGATAAATGGGAACAGGGTGGGGCTGGTGTGATAGGTAGATGACGGTGGGATTGATCGTGATAGGTTAGAGAGAAGGCTGGAGTGGATAAGTTGGAAGGAAGATGAACAGGTAGGACAGGTCAAGAGAGCGGTGCCAAGTTGGAAGGTTGGATCTGGGTCAAGATGGGGGGGAGGGGAAATGAGGAAACTGGTGAAATCCATATTGATCCTATGTGGTTGGAGGTGAGGCATTCTCCCTCCAGGTGTCGGGTGATAAGGGTTTGGCGATGGAGGAGGCCCAGGACTTGCATGTCCTTGGGGGAGTGGGAGGGGGGAGTTAATGTGTTCGGCCATGGGGTGATGGAGTTGCTTTGTACATGTGTCTCAGAGATATTCTCTGAGGCATTCTGCATGGTGTACTGTCTCCCTAGTGTAGAGGAGACTGCATTGGGAGCAACGGATACAGTAAATGATATGTGTGTAAGTGCAGGTAAATCTCTGACAGAAGTGAAAGGATCCTTTGGGGCCTTGGACGGAGGTGAGGGGGGAGGTATGAGCGTAGGTTTCGCAATTCTTGCGGTAGCAGGGGAAGGTGCCAGGAGGGGAGAATGGGTTGGTGGCAGGTGAGGACATGATAAGAGATTGACGGAGGGAATGGTCTTTATGGAATGCAGATAGAGGTAGGGAGGGAAACATATCTCTGGTGGTGGGGTCTGTTTTTAGGTGGCAGAAATGGCAGAGCATGATGTGATGTATCTGGAGGTTGGTGGGGTGGAAGGTAAGGACTGTCCTGTCCTTGTTGCGAGTTGAGGGGTGAGGTCGAGGGCAGAAGTGCGGGAAGTGGATGAGATGTGCTGGAGGGCATCATCAACCACAGTGGGAGGGGAAATTGTGGTCTTTGAAGAAGGAAGCCATCTGGTGTGTTCTGTGGTGGAGTTGGTCCTCCTGAGAGCAGATGCGGCAGAGGCGGAGGAATTGTGAAAAGGGATTGCATTTTTACAGGAGTCGGGGTGGGAGGAGATGTAGTCCAGCTGGCTGTGGGAGTCAGTGGATTTGTAGAAGACATCCATGTTGCATTGGTCACTGTTGATGGAGATGGAGAGGTCCAGGGAGAGGAGGCATGTGTCCGAGATGGTCCAGGTGAACTTAAGTTCAGGGTGAAGTGTGTTAGTGAAGTTGATGAACTGCTCAACCTCCTTGTGAGAGCACGAGGTGGTGCCGATACAGACATCAATGTAGCGGGAGGATTCAAAGGATAAACTATTGAGGGTGAGGACCAGTTCAGCCAAACAAATGAGAGTGTCAGTGGAGGGGTACTGGTGGGGATAATGGGAGAGGAAGAAACGGAGGGCTTGAAGGCATGGTGGATAGATGTGTATAGGGACTGGGTGTCCATGGTGAAGATGAGGCGTTCGGGGTTGGGGAAATGAAAGTCATGGTGGAGATGGAGGGTGTGGGTGGTGTCCCGAACATAGGTGGGGAGTTCCTGGATCGGGGGAAAGGACGGCATCAAGGTATGAGGAGTTGAGTTTGGTAGGGAAGGAGCAGGCTGAGATGATAGGTTGGCCAGGGCAATCAGGTTTGTGAATTTTAGGTACGAGGTAGAACCAGATGGTGTGGGATTCCTGGACTATGAGGTTAGAAGCTGTGGGTGGGAGTTTCCCTGAAATGATGAGGTTGTGTATGGTCTGGGAGATGATGGTTTGCTGATGGGAGGTGAGGTCATGGTCAAGGGGGCAGTAGGAGGAGGTGTCCACAAGTTGGCATCTGGCTTCAGCAGAGTAGAGGTTGATGTGCCAAACTACCACTGCACTTCCCCTTGTCTGCTGGGTCGATGGTGAGATTGGGGTTGTAGCAGAGGGAATGAGCTGGGGTGGACAGGTTGAGGCAGTCTATGTCGTGGCGGCATTTGAAAATACAGAGATTGAGGATGGGTTACAGACCAGCACTGGGTGCACAAGTGGATGGAGTGTGTTGGAGGTGGGAGAAAGGGTCCTCAGAGGGTGGGCGGAAGTTTTGGTGGAAAATGTAAGCCCAGAGGCGGCAGAAGAAGTGTTTGATGTCACAACACATATTGTATTCATTGATCCGGGAGTGGAGGGGGATGAAAGTGAGGCCTTTACTGAGGACTGAACATTTGTTCTCAGTGAGGAGGAGGTCTGGAGGATGGTGAAAACACGGCAGGGCTGGGAGCTAGGACCTAGTGTAGGGCTGAAGCTGGGAGTGACCACAAAAGCAGGTTATGGTCTAGGAGTTCCAAGATAAACAACCCAAATCCTGACTCCTTAAAGCCACCATCAACAATGCACAAGTCAGAAACGTGATCGAATATTCTCTAAATGCCTAGGTGAGTGTCACTGGCTGTACGATCTGCTCAGCTAGTCCAACTCTGCTTTTTCTGCATTTGTTCTGATCAGATTGCACCTCGAGTGCTATGTCCTGCTCTAACCATCAAGTGAAAAAAGGAGGCTTTTGGTCCCTGATACTAAAGCAGTAAACAGCTGTGAAACTGATCCTCTGTTTTGAGAGGTGATCTTACAGTTGTATAAGTAATTTAAAAAAAACTACTCAGACACTCCTCTGGAGCAGGTAGGATTTGAACCCACATCTCCCGGCTCAGAGGTACAGCCAACATCACTGCACCAGCAGAACCCTTTTTATAGCTATATAAACTACATTTTACTAAATTATAAGTTTCAAGCAGCAATGTTGGCTTCTTAGGTCTTTCTGTACAGAATGATTAAATCGAATGACTTGGTCTTCCTCATCCATAAATAGTTTGTGTTGAGCTTTTTATCTTCTGATTGTGAGAAGTAATTTCACTTACACAGTGATTAAAACATTATATTCACCATTCACCTCACTGAACTGTGTTTATATTCATAGATTAGTTAGCAATTTTCAGCTAATGCTGCAATAAAGGTCGCATAGACAGTTTCAATTAACATAATAATCAACAGTGATGGTAACACCTACATTTGTCACCATATACCATTTCCTAGTACTGAGTATTCTTCTGTTTTTGTGAAGGGATTTTAATGATTATGGGAACCTTGATGAAATGGTGCTTACGGTATAATTAACAGCCTAATTCTAAGGATTGGTCTGAGCTGTAATTTGTATGTGTGTGCTGGGGGAAGGGTCATGCTGCACTCTGAAGTTGTCTATTCAGCTTTAGGTCTCTACACTTTAAGGGTGATGTCATTGAAGCCTGATGCAAGGTCCTCCAGCTATCACTAACACACTCTGAAGAGAATTGCTTGAACTCTTTTTCCAGCCTTTTTGCACAGCTCACTTGTGCAAGTAGCAGAATCACAAACTATCAAGAGTACTGTTTTCAGAATCTAACATAAAGCAAAATGCTACTATAAAAGTTGTAAATGATCTGGTGAGAGAGTATCAAGCTTAAACACTGCATTAGTTAATGCCATGATTTGGAGATGCCGGTGTTGGACTAGGGTGTATAAAGTTAAAAATCACACTACACCAGGTTATAGTCCAACAGGTTTAATTGGAAGCACACTAGCTTTCGGAGCAACAATCACCTGATGAAGGAGCGTCGCTCCGAAAGCTAGTGTGCTTCCAATTAAACCTGTTGGACTATAACCTGGTGTTGTGTGATTTTTAACTTAGTTAATGCCCTCCTTCAAAGTCAGTTTGGCAGCAGGGGTCATTTAATCAGGTGAGTGGGTGGTGACCCCACTCTTTTCCTGCATCCAACCCCATGTGGCGGGTTGGCAATGCACAAGCTTTGTACCGTGCCACCCACCTTCCTCCTCCCGACCACTATTGAGGTCCTTGAGCTCAGCAGTGCTATAGAAATTAATGCAGCCAATGGGGAGGGGGTAGGCGCATGCCTTCAGGAAGTAGACACGCCACTGCCCTGATACAGATACCCACTCTCACCCTTACCCCTCTTTCCTGTAACTCCCACCGTGCTGCTCTCTCCCCATCCCTCACTAACCTTTGGCCTGGGTACTCACGTTGGTGCTGGGCCTCAGGAGGATATCATACATGTGTTAGCACATGAAGACTGTGCAGCACTGCAGGAAGACATTTCATGATCTCCTCCACTCTGGCAGATTAAACACAATATCTTGCTGTCTGGCTCCAACGGAGATGAAGGACTGACTGTGACCCCCCAGAGCAACACCACTCTGACTGACTGCCTGACCAAGGCCAAAGCCTGGAATGGCTATGGGAGCCTGCCCTTGACTAACTATGCTGGAACCCTATGACTCAGTGGTTTTCCTGTGGACTTCAGTGTATACTACTCCCTAAGATTTTCTGATCTGTTGTACTTTTTGCTGCAGATGCCAGGTATTTGGCTTGATCACTGAGGTCACGTGGTACAGGTGACAAACTAATGTGCCATACAGATATAGGCAAAGTGCATGTGCCCATGACTCAGGACTGCTGCACAACATCACCACCATCTCCCTAGTTGTCTGACTGCACCAATTACCAGTGCAAGATACCAAAAGGCGACAGTGGTTAGCAAAGTGTGAGTTGAACCTGCTACTTTAGATAGTATTTGTTTTGACTTTTTCTATTTTGTTCTTAGCTGCTCCTAGATGTAGGAAGTAATAGATACCATGGTCACAGGCTCTGAGTTAACCATCATTTGCAGATTTATCTGACAGCGAAAATTCTTTTGATTTGTCCATGGGATGTGGACTTCACTGGCCAACATTAATTTCCCATCACTAATTTGAGAACATGGTGTGAGCTGCCTTGTTGAACAGGAATTGTTTTTGAGATGTAGGGACACCCACAATGCTGTTCCAGGATTTTGACAGTGAAGGAATAGTGAGGGGAGGGGAACTTGCAGATGGTGGTATACCACTTGACCTGCTGCACTTGTCCTTCTAGATGGTAGAAGTCACAGGTTTGGAAGGTGCTGTTGAAGGACCCTTGGTGAATTGTAGGAATGCATTTTATGGATAGTACACACTATTGCCTCTCTGCTTTAGTGGTGGAGGGTGTGAATGTCTAAGGTGGTGGATGGAGTACCAGTCAAATGAGCAGTTTTATTGTGTACAGTGATGATCCTCCTGAGTGTTTTGGAGCTGCACTCATCCAGGCAAGTGGGGAGAAATCCATCATACTCCTGACTTGCACCTTCCAGATGGTGGACAGGCCTTAAGCAGTCAGGAGCTGAGATTCTTGATTCAGAATTCCCAGCCTGTGGCCTGCTCTTGTAGTTACAGCAGTCATAAGGCTAGTCCAGTTCAGTTTCTGGTGATGGTGACACCCAGAATATTGATAGTGAGGGATTCATTTATGGTAATGACATTGAGTGAGTTATGATCCCAGACCTGACAAGTAATGTCATGTTATGATCCTCGACAGGATGAGCAATTTTTGTAACAATCTGGCTGAGGGCCAGTAACCTTTATACTGTATTTATAGAAGACAAACATAACATTTGGGGATTTACTAAGAGAACAAAACCATAAGATTGCACAACTTTGAACAAAGAATAATATTTTACTAAGTAAGTTAAAACAGTCATACAATCTACAATATCTACAATACGTGTGCTTACACCAAGAATTGACACGTGGTAAAAATGGGTAACATATTGTGATTCAACACTGTATACTGCATATCAAAGATCAAATGCAATCAAGATAGATCATACAGATTTCTCAGCAGCTCCCACATTCGTTAATTATATGGTCAATTATCAAATATCATTAAACTTCACAAGGAATTACAATTCTTCACTTTTGCTAATCTGGTCTTGAAACTTCCCCTCAAAAGCCTTTCTATCATGGACTGCTCCACAGTTTCTCCAGTCAATTGCTCGCCATTCCTGAGTCCTTGCTTCCACTGACTTTGAAAATTCTACTCAGCATTTATTCTCTGATACAACTCCCGCTTTTCACCAATAGCTTGTTTCACCAAGCTGGATATTTCTTGTGTTATTTTTCCCTGAATTCCAATCTTCCCCAGTTACATTAAGCAGAGACTGCACAAATCCCAGTTTCAGCCATACTGATTTACTAATGGCACTCAGGTTCTTTGAGCCACCACAACTTTCAGAACTTTTCCTCAGGCTTGACTACAACACTAAGTTGCCTACCAACATTTATTGAGTCAAGATTAGAGCGGTGCTGGAAAAGCACAGCAGGTCAGGCAGCGAATTAACATTTTGGGCAAAAGTCCTTCATTAGGATTCCCTGCTCCTCGGATGCTGCCTGACCTGCAGTGCTTTTCCAGCACCGCTCTAATCTCGACTCTAATCTGTAGCATCTGCAGTACCCACTTCCGCCTACTAACATTTATAACTTGACCTAAGTTCTAACAGCACAGAGACATATAAGAAAGAGAATATCCTAGCCATTCTGTGGTCAGTATTGGATTTATCTGGCCATCTGACCAGATGGAGAAGGTGTGAAAGAAAACTGTGAAAAGAAAGAACATTTGTTAATTGATTTTAGGGAATTTATTTTGAAGCAGAAATCTATTTACCAAACATCAAAGGTAAAGTCCCTTTGCTGACCTCTCCTCTTTTTGATTTCATACCAGCTATGGAATCTGTAGAGTGTGCTGAACCCTGACAACAGTACGATACATTCACTAAAGCACAGAGTACGGAAACTGCCTTCCACCGTGAAAGCTATTGTCTTGTTTCAAGCGGCCACAAGGAACTCACTGTTTAACAATATGGACCTGAAGTGACTTTACTGATAGAATAATTCATGATGACTCCTGAACTTTAAATGGCAAATGAATAATTAAAGATGAACAATGCACTTGACCTTTTCTTCCTTTTTTGTGTTGATGGCACTGCCAAGGTTGGCATTTATTGGCTGTCTGTAGGTTACCCTGAGGAGGAGATGATGGACTGCCGTCTCGAACTGCTGTAGATTCTTTAAAGGAATTTAATATAGCTAGTTAGATTGTTAGGCCACTTTTGAAGGCAATTGGTGTGGAATGGAGTCACACAGGGGTCAGACTGATCAAAGGTAGTGAATTCTGGGACACAGAGGAAGGCAATGTTGACACTGCACTGGATCAGCCATGATATTTTTGAATCACAAAGTAGGCTTAGCGGCCTACCCCAACACAAGGTTCTTGGTTTTTATTTCCTCTCCTTCCTGAACCCAATAACATTGAGGTCTCTTTTTAACTAACGCCAGCCATTTTTTGTTTCTAGATTTTGAAATCTGATTTCAAATTCTCAGACACATATGATGGGATTTGACCTCCTGTCCTCTGGATGATTTGTTTAGGTGAAATTTGGTGGGTGGCACAGTGGTTAGCACTGCTGCCTCACAGTGCCAGAGACCTGGGTTCAATTCCCGCCTCAGGTGACTCTCTGTGTGGAGTTTGCACATTCTCCCCGTGTCTGTGTGAGTTTCCTCTGGGTGCTCCAGCTTCCTCCCACAAATCAAAAATGTGCAGGTTAGGTGAATTGGCCATGCTAAATTGCCCATAGTGTTAGGTGAAGGGGTAAATGTAGGGGAATGGGTCTGGGTGGGTTGCGGGTTGGTGTGGACTTGTTGGGCCGAAGGGCCTGTTTCCACACTGTAAGTAATCTAATCTAAAAAAAAATCACTTGATTTGAAATGTTAACTCTATTTTCTTCCCACTGGTTCTACCAGACTTGCTGAGTTTCTCCAGCAATTTTTTTTCAGATCTCCAGCATCCACATTTCTTTTACTTTATTATTAGTTTAGATCTTTGGATTACTGGTTCTTACTGAAACCTGTTTGCTTTATTTTGTTTAAATATTCAATTGTTTCTGTAATGAGTATTCTTCCCTGAAGCAAAGTGAAAGTGCATTCTTCCATTAGACCAAGCAGGAAACGGCTCAAAGATTCATTGAGAAGAATTAAATACTAGCTGATTCTGGCTCTCTGTGAAAGCATTTTAACTATTCCCATTCTTTGCAGCCCTGGGTAGATTTACATTTCAAGGAAGTGAAGGAGGAAGCGCTGGATGTCTTGAAATGCACATAAGTGAATAAATCCCCAGGACCTGATCAGGTGTACTCTAGAACTCTGTGGGAAGCTAGGGAAGTGATTGCTGGGCCTCTTGCTGAGATATTTGTATCATTGATAGTCACAGGTGAGGTGTCAGAAAACTGGAGGTTGGCTAACATGGTGCCATTATTTAAGAAGGGTGGTAAGGACAAGCCAGGGAACTATAGACTAGTGAGCCTGATGTCGGTGGTGGGCAAGTTGTTGGAGGGAATCCTGAGGGGCAGCATGTCCATGTATTTGGAAAGGCAAGGACTGATAAGGGAAAGTCAAAATGACTTTATGCATGGGAAATCATGTCTCACAAACTTGATGGAGTTTTTTGAAGAAGTAACAAAGAGGATTGATGAGGACAGAGTGGTAGACGCAGTCTATATGGACTTCAGTAAGGCGTTCGACAAGGTTCCCCATGGGAATTTGGTTAGCAAGGTTAGATCTCATGGAATACAGGGATAGCACTGCAGCCTCACAGCACCAGGGTCCCAGGTTCAATTCCAACCTCGGGTGACTGTCTGTGTGGAGTTTGCACGTTCTCCCTGTGTCTGCATGGGTTTCCTCAGGGTACTCCGGTTTCCTCCCACAGTCCAAAGATGTGTAGGTCAGGTGAATTGGCCATGCTAAATTGCCCATAGTGTTCGGTGCATTAGTCAGAGGGAAATGGGTCTGACTGGGTTGCTCTTGAGGGTCGGTGTGGATTTGTTGGGCCAAAGGGCCTGTTTCCACACTGTAGGGAGTCTAAAAAAAACTAGCCATTTGGATACAGAACTGGCTCAAAGGTAGAAGACAGAGGGTGGTGGTGGAGGGTTTTTTTCAGATTGGTCACTGATCATTCCCTGTGACCAGTGGAGTGCCACAAGGAACGGTGCTGGGTCTACTACTTTTCATCCTTTATATAAATCATTTGGATGTGAGCTTAAGAGGTACAGTTCATAAGTTTGCAAATGACACTAAAATTGGAGGTGAAGTGGACAGTAAAGAAGGTTACCTCAGATTACAACAGGATCTTGATCAGATGAGCCATTGGGCTGAGGAGTTGCAGATGGAGTTTAATTTCGATAAATGCAAGGTGCTGCATTTTGGGAAAGCAAATCTTAGCAGAACTTATACACTTAACGGTAAGGTAAAAACAAGGACTGCAGGTGCTGGAAACCAGAGTCTAGATTAGAGTGGTGCTGGAAAAGCACATAAGGAACCTGCCTCTATTCCTGATGAAGGGCTTTTGCCCGAAATGTCGATTTTCCTTTTCCTTGGATGCTGCATGACCTGCTGTGCTTTTTCAGCTCCACTCTAATCTCGACTTAATGGTAAGGTCCTGGGGAGTGTTGCTGAACAAAGAGACCTTGGAATGCAGGTTCATAGTTCGTTCAAAGTAGCGTTGCAGGTAGATAGGATAGCGAAGAAGGCATTTGGTATGCTTTCCTTTATTGGTCAGGTTATTGAATACAGGAGTTGGGAGATCATATTGCGGCAAAACATCACATTGGTTCGACCGCTTTTGGAATATTGCGTGCAATTCTGGTCTCCTCCTATCGGAAAAATGTTGTGAAACTTGATAGGGTTTAGAAAAGATTTACAAGCATGCTGCCAGGGTTGGAGGATTTGAGCTATAGAGAGAGGTTGAATAGGCTAGGGCTGTTTTCCCTGGAGCATCAGAGGCTGAGACGTGACCTTATAGAGTTTTATAAAATCATGAGGGGCATGGATAGGGTAAGTCTATTTACCTTGGGGTGGGGGAGTCCAGAACTAGGGGGCATAGGTTTTGGGTGAGAGGGGAAAGATATACACGAGACCTAAGAGGCAATGTTTTCACGCAGAGGGTGGTGCATGTGTGGAATGGGATGCCAGAGGCAGTGGTGGTGGCCAGTACAATTGCAACATTTAAGAGGCATTTGGATGGGTATATGAATAGGAAGGGATTGGAGGGATATGGGCCGGGTGCTGGCAGGTGGGATTGGATTGGCTTGGGATATCTGGTCGGCATGGACAGGTTGGACCGAAGGGTCTGATTCTGTGCTTGTACATCTCCATGATTCTATGTAACTGCTCGTGGGATTTAAGAGCCTTTCTCCTGTAGTTCAATTACTTATTTTACAGTACAGCTAAAATTCAGTGGTTAAGAAAATAATAACATAAGAACTAGGATGAGAAGTAAGCAATTCAGCCCCTCAAGCCTGCTCTGCCATTTGACATGACCATGGTTGATCTCATTTCGGTGTTAACTCCACTTTCTTGCTCACTCTCCATGACATTTCAACCCATTACTAAATTAAAAATCTGTCTGTCCTCTCCTTAAATTTATTCAGTGTCTCAGCATCCATTGAACTCTGGAGTCATGAATTCCAGATTCACAATCCTGTGAGGGAAGCAATTTCTCCTCATCACTGTTTTAAAGCAGCTATTCTTAGGCCTAACACCATAATTTCTCATTCTGAATTACCTCAGGTGAGGAAACGTCCTTTTTATGTCTACTTTGTCAATCCCCTTTAGCATCTTATATAACTCAATTACATCTCCTCTCACTCTTTTAAACACCAGACAGTATATGCCTAAACTGTTCAATCTCTCTTCCTAAGACAAATCTTTCATGTCTGGAATCAATCTAGCGAAGCTCTTCCAAATGCCACCAATACAACTACGGTCTCCTAAAATTCTACATAATACTCCAGGTGCAGTCTAGCTCTTTACTTTTATACTGTATTCCTTTAGCAATAAATTCTAAAATTTAATTTATCTTCCTTATTCTTGCTGTACCTGCATACAAGTTTTCTGCAATTCATGCATCAAAGCACTCTGAAGTTTCTCTCCATTTCAACAATTTGTTGCCTTTCTATTCCTCTGACCAGAATGGAGAACATCATTCTTATCCACATTAAACATCATCTGCCACATCTTGGCCCATTCACCCAATCTTTTCATATTCATTTGTATATTTCCTATTTCTTCATTGTAACTTATTTTCCCACCTGCTTTAGTGTCATATGCAAATATGGCTATAGTACTTTATATCCCTGCATTGTGTTACGACACAGATTAAATCCCCTCTGTTAATTTTAAACCAGCAACACAGAAAAAAATTATCTCGTGCAGTAATCTGTGAAAATTTGAGTGGCCAAGAACTATTTAAAGTCAAAATTAACAACTTTATTTCTTAAGGTATAACAGAGATTAACTAACAACTATTTCCAACTCCTTTTTCTAATGTAGCTTTTACCTTCCCGTTCTACAATACTAGTCCAATAAAATCCCCAAGTAAGATTTACCAAAAATTCAAATTTCAAAACCAGGCAGCTGTCGAATCTTCTCTTTGTATCTTTCTCTCGAAATTTTCTTCTTAGGATTTCTCTTTCACAGGTTGGTTGATGGATAAATGTACCATTAAGGCAGCTGTGTTTCAGGCAGTCTGTACACGCTGGTGGCTTGGCAGTTCTCTCCCAACGATTTAATGTTTCCCGGTCTTATACCCCCAAAGCATCAAACTGTGTCATTGGCTTTTAATGTTGTCAGTACAGAGAAACCTCAACTATCCGAACAAGATGGGCGGGCACTATTTCATTCTGATAATTGATTATTTGGTTAATTGATTCAATGCCTCTCCTCTAGGGTTTGAAGTTTTCTTTTTCCTCGCTCTGTCTGCCTTGCTCCCTCTCTCTGTCTCAGGATTTGTTTCTGATCAGACACACTCTTGTGTGTAAGGGACCTCCCTCAGCTCCACAATCTGCTTAGGTTCTGTTCAATTTGTACAATTTGACAATTTTGCAACTGAGACTCCGAATCAAAGTAATTGGCATCAATCAGAAACATTAGGAGTTGCAACATGCCAAAGTGGCATCCAGGTTTGGGACAATTAGATGGCAGCTGGCGTTGGAAGCTCTCCCGCTGCTCCAGGAGTGAAGCCTGGGCTACTTAACGTCTGGGAAGTGATGGAACATTGCATGATTATAGTCCACCATCGACACCAGTTGATGGGATCAGCTTTGGAGCCATTTTGCATGGGTCTCATGTTGAGAAAGAGGATCAGACTTGTGGCAGTGGGGGCCTATGTTTCCCTAGCAGGTCCTGAATGAGCATTCTTGCCCCACCTGGGTCTGTGTGGTGCAAAGAAAGTGTCTTCCAGCCCTAACTCCTCTTCACACTGTCTTTACCTAATGGGATAATGGCATCAGCTTCCCTGCTTAGGCCACTAGTTAAAATAGACATTAAATAATAATCATCAAGACCCGACATTCACAAGTAAAGACTAATACCTGCAATGAAGTATTCCTTATGAGGAAAGGCTAGACCGGGTTGGCCTGTATCCTCTGGAGTATGGAAAAGTCAGAAGTGACTAATCGAAACATTGGAGGTGAATTAATTGAGAGCTTGACTGGGTCAATGTTGAAAGAATGGCTCTTCTTGTGGGAGGACCTAGAACAAGGGAGTTAATTATGAGGGGCATGGATAGGATAAATAGACAAAGTCTTTTCCCTGGGGTTGTAGAGTCCAAAACTGGAGGGCATAGGTTTAGGGTGAGAGGGGAAAGATATAAAAGAGACCTAAGGGACAACTTTTACACACAGAGGGTGGTACGTGTATGGAATGAGCTGCCAGAGGAAGTGGTGGAGGCTGGTACAATTGCAATATTTAAAAGGCATTTGGATGGATATATGAATAGGAAGGGTTTGGAGGGATATGGGCCGGGTGCTGGCAGGTGGGACTAGATTGGGTTGGGATATCTGGTCGGCATGGACGGGTTGGACCGAAGGGTCTGTTTCCATGCTGTACATCTCTGAGTCTATGAGTCTATGTCATTTAAGACAGAGATGAGGAATTATTTTTCTCTCAGAGGATTGTGTCTTTGAATTTCCTTCTGCAAAATAGAGTGAGTGCAGAATTGTTAAATATTTTTTATGGCAGAGCTAGATCAATTCTTGATTACCAAGTGGATAAAAGATTTATTAAAAACATGCAGGAATGTACCTTTGAGGTTAAAATCTGAGCAGCCATGAATTTATTGAATGATCTGCTGTCATTGGGCAGTATAATTACTGCTATGTGCTAAATTTAGTTATTGGAAAATTGTAATTGGTGTGTTTGGTGGGTAAGCATTCTGGCCAGTTCTAACTGTCCGGCTCCGAGCAAGGGGTTGGGGTTAAAATTACCGACACCATCTTTAAAGCCCAGCTGTGCTCCTAATCAAACACTGCTAGTCTGCAGTTGCCGTGCATGGTACCTGTTGACTGCTGCAAAAGTCAGACTGAGAGAAATTGGCTGTTTGCTTTGCGTACGGGATACCTGGAGGTCCCGATAGACAGAGGGTACTTGCAGTTGCTGCCCATTGAGTGTACCCTGAGCTGTTGGTGCCAAGTGTTCAAGGGGAGCTAGAGGAGCTAGAATCATCAGGTACCCTCTGTGACTCTCGTGTCAGGAATAGCCACTGTATAGTTTCTATCTGACAGATGGGAAAACAGGAAACTGCATGTCAATGAGGTGAGATTATACAATAAGGATGTTAATGCATGTTAATCAGTATCTTGTTGCTCCCTACCGAGAATCTCAACTCACCTTTTGACATCTGGTTTTAAAAATTTTGCTTTTGATGATGATCAACCAACATTTTCACCATTGCCCGCATCATTCCATGCCTGATAAAATTCTGCCCTGTGTTCCTAGTAATATGTAGATGTATCACTAAGGGTGGCATTGAGTAAGACCATAAGACAAAGGAGCAGAAATTAGGCCACCCAGCCCATCAAGTTTGCTCTGCCATTCAATCATGGCTGATAAGTTTCTCAACCCCATTCTCCACTTTCTCCCCATAACTCTTGATGCCCTTGATACTCAAGAATCTATCTGTCTCAGTCTTAAATTTACCTCAAGTTTGCTCTGCCATTCAATCATGGCTGATAAGTTTCTCAACCCCATTCTCCCACTTTCTCCCCATAACCCTTGATGCCCTTGATACTCAAGAATCTATCTGTCTCAGTCTTAAATTTACCCAATGACCTGGCCTCCACAGCCTTCTGTGGCAATTAATTCCATAGATTCACCACTCTCTGACTGAAGAAGTTTCTCCTTATCTCCGTTCTAAAAGGTCTCCCTTTTACTCTAAGGCTATGCCCTCAGATCCTAGTCTCTCCTACCAATGGAAACATCTTCCCAACATCCACGGTGTCCAGGCCATTCAGTATTCTGTATGTATCAATTAGATTCCCCCTCATCCTTCTCGGCTCCAGCAAATATAAACCTATCAAACGGTCCCTCATATGTTAAGCTTTTCATTCCTGGGTCCATTATCCTGAAACACCTCTGAACACACTCAGGGCTAGTACATCCTTCCTGATATACGCACACAATACACCGAATATGGTCTGACCAGAGACTTATGGAGCCGCAGAAGTACATCCTGCTTGTGTATTCAAGTCCTCTCAAAATAAATCCCATCATTGCATTTGCCTTCCTAACTACTGACTCAACCTGCAAGTTAATCTTTAGAGAATCCTGGACTAGAACTTCCAAGTCTCTGAACCTCTGAATTTTCTCCTCATTTAGATAATAGTCCATGCTTCTATTCTTCCTACCAAAGTGCATAATCTCACAGTTTCCCATGTTGTACTCCATCTGCCATTTCTTTGCCCACTTTCCTAACCTGTCCAAATCCTTCTGCGGCCTCCTCGCTTCCTCAATGCTACCTGTCCCTCTACCTATCTTTGTATCACCCGCAAAATTACCCAGAATACCCTCAGTTCCTTGATCTAGATTGTTATTGTATAAAGTGAAAAGTTGTGATTCCAACACTGAGCCTTGCGAAACACCATTTGTCACCGGCTGCCATCCCGAGAAGGACCCTTTTAACCCCACTCTCTGCTTTTTACCAGACAGGGAGAAAATGAACACTACAGATGCTGGAGATCAGAGTCGAAGAGTGTGGTGCTGGAAAAGCACAGCCGGTCAGACAGCATCCAAGAAGCAGGGGTTTCGATGTTTTGAGCATAAGCTCTTCATCAGGAATGAGGAGGTGGTCCAAGGAGGCTGGGGAAATCATGCTTGACTAATCTTCTGGAATTTTTTGAGGATGTAACTCTGAAGATGGACGAGGGAGATCCAGTAGATGTAGTGTACCTGGACTTTCAGAAAGCTTTTGATAAAGTCCCACAAAATTAGGGCGCATGGAATTGGGGGCAAAGTACTAACTTGGATTGAAAGTTGCTTGGCTGATAGGAATCAAAGAGTAGTGATAAACGGCTCCATTTCAGAATGGCAGGCAGTGACCAATGGGGTACCGCAGGGA